>NC_140471.1:13281892-13401892 GCF_051167445.1 Perissodus microlepis
GGGCTGGAGACAGAGAAGACATAACAGAGCCAGCTATTTGTGCCCTGCGTCACCTCACTTCTCGACACCAGGATGCTGAGATGGCACAGAACGCTGTCAGACTGCACTATGGCCTGCCTGTAGTGGTCAAATTACTGCACCCGCCATCACACTGGCCACTCATCAAGGTACACACAGAGAGACTTGGCAGCAGCACTCTGTAAGCTGCTCTTCATAATGCCAGCCACTCATGCTGCTCTTCATTTAGTGCAGTGAAAATCACTTCACTCTTAACTACGTTTTGATGCTAAAATAATGAGCCGAATATTGTAGGCTGTCATAAACATATCAGTCATTTCCACTGGTATATTACATGTACTGATAGAAAGGAAATAAGATTTTTTTTTGTTCAAGTGCAATCAGTTTGTTTAATAATTGACTTTAAGATGAGAAATTAAGTTGAAATAATATTTTTCAGTAAATCTGTCTACAAATATACATCAAGACAAAAGTTTTCTGTATGGTTCTGGATTATGGGTGGCTAGTGGGTAACCTGAGAGTGACATTAAAATCGTGGTTAAATGACACATAACTGTGTTCTTCTGTCAGGCTACAGTTGGTCTGATCCGTAACCTGGCTCTCTGCCCTGCAAACCACGCCCCTTTGAGGGAGCAGGGCGCCATCCCCAGACTGGTTCAGCTGCTGGTCAGAGCACATCAAGACACACAAAGACGCACCAGCATGGGAGGCACACAGCAGCAGTTTGTGGTAAGAGCGCACATACTCTCATCATTTCAATGAATTCACACAGCTTTAATAAATACCAGTCCATGGTGCCTGGAATTCACTGAGAGAGCAGTAGTTCTCAGTTCTACCCGGTCTACTAAGAAGTCTGTAGAGAGAGATGCTGCAAGTGCACTGATCTTACGCTGTTTGTTTATTAGGAGGGAGTACGTATGGAGGAGATTGTGGAAGGGTGTACAGGAGCACTTCACATCCTGGCCAGAGATGTCCACAACAGAATAGTCATCAGAGGACTCAACACCATTCCACTCTTTGTACAGGTCAGTCTGCAGATTTAATCTCAAAAAGTAAAACAATATAATTTAACCAAGATTACGGATGATATTTTAGTATTGAGATTAATTTGTTTGAAGCTTTGCTGGATTAAACAGGGGAACTGGGTTAGAAAAATGATCCCAGATAGAAGTTGTTTGGGTGGATGCATGAGGTGGTTCTCCAGAGGGAACAAATTATAGTGTCATGAGGCTGCATCTGTGGAGGCTCAGTATTTATTTATTTATTTATTTTCACTAAGCTGTTGGTCTGTGTTTGTGTGCAGCTGCTGTATTCTCCCATTGAGAACATCCAGCGTGTAGCAGCAGGCGTCCTGTGTGAGCTCGCTCAGGATAAAGAGGCCGCTGAGGCCATCGAAGCTGAGGGAGCCACTGCTCCACTCACAGAGCTATTGCACAGCCGCAATGAAGGAGTTGGTATGTACCCAAAACACTCATTTACACAACGCTATCAGTCACATAATAGCTGCATTTAACTATGCAGATGTTCAGAAGTGCCAGTCTAACTGTGCAATGAGGGGATTTAATTGGATAACACGCTGGCACTTGGAAATAATTGTTTGTATTTTCCTGGAAGACTCTTTAGTGTGATGTGGACCTAAAGTGGCATCTTGAAAATTTGCAGCTCTAGCGGTACAATGTAGCTGCTGCTTTTTGTTCAGTAATTCTGTGACATTCCAGGCTCATCTGCTATCATGCAGAGACGCACTGTGGGCTTGTGTTGTAGCACATTGTTGAAGAATCTAAGTAGGAGCCAAGTTTGCTCTTAAAACAGTTATATTTATGGTGACAACTTCATTATATTGCCTCTAAATGATGCGGAGAACGCTAGTTGAATAAACTTTCTAGTCATGGGTAATACCTAGTCTCTTTTGTTAACCCTGATAGCTGTATTATGGCTGTTTTAAGTGCTTTTGTTTTTAAAGGCTAAAAATGTGTTGGCTAAGCAGTCATGCTTCCATCTTTCTCAGCCACATACGCAGCAGCAGTTTTGTTCCGTATGTCAGAGGACAAACCTCAAGACTACAAGAAGCGCCTCTCTGTAGAACTCACCAGCTCACTCTTCAGGACAGAACCAATGGCCTGGAACGAGGTGCGACACGCTTTTACACAAACTGCGTAATGCTTATTTACATTGTGTAGTCAGTTACAAAGACATGCACAAGTGTTTGTGTAATTGAAACTTTGTCAAATGTTTGCCATGTGTTGCTCTGCAGACAGCAGATCTGGGTTTGGATATCGGAGCTCAGGGTGAGCCTCTGGGCTACAGACCAGAAGGTAAGTCACTCAGTTGATACTTGCAAGCAAAGCAGAAGACAAAGGCTTCCCAACTATTACTGCAGTCAAGATAAAAACAGTTGAGCTAATTATCAAACTGGGGATGCTTTAAATGCCTTCTTTGGAAGTCTTTGTACATCTGTGGGCTTAATTTATTATTAAGTTGATATACTCATCAAAAATGTGATCTGATCTTCATCAGAGTCAAAATTACAGATACGCAATCTGACACAGCTATTACAAATTTGTGTGTCACTAATGAACTTGAAAATATGACTGAATGAAGTAAACCACTTGACCAACAACTTCTCTAAAGATCTACTCGGGGTCAAGATCTTCTAATGAGCTGACACTCAGTGTTTGAGTGTTTCATCTTGACCCAACTGATGATGCATGACCTGAAGGAGGTCTACTGTTAGATATTAGCAAACTAAAAACAGTTCATGTTCCTCCTCAGTGTTGTGCAGCTTTATTATAAACAACTTCAGGAGAGATCAGATGTAGGTTGGTGCTGTTACAGAAGCTTCTAGGAGTTTTTAAATTTAAGGATCCACTTAAATGTTCCAGTCTGCACCAAGTGATTCCTCAGCATGTTCCAGAAAGACATGAAAAGTGTGTTACTACTTCAGTCAAATTGTTCAAAATGGTCTTTAATTCTGACCTGGCTGAAGATCAGACCATCTCTTTAATTATTACCGGTGTCCAGGATTTTGGACACTGTGCCGATCAGTAGGCTAGAGGGCAAGCTGGCGTTGGTTTTAATTTGCACTGCTCTCCAATTCTCCAGCAGTAACAGCTTTAATTGACTCTTCGTCAGCCAAATGAAAACAGACTTGATGTTGATAGATTTAGAAAAGGCCCTGGCTACTGCAGATGCATTCCTGTTGGTGGAAACAACTAAACAGTGAACTGAAGCACAAGTTTAGCTGAAATAAGAGTTAACAGCTGTGGTTTGATTTGGTCTGCTGGAGGGTTGACCGTGTGCTGTGTTGATTTGCAGTGTTACATTTCAGTGATCATACTACTGTGTGTCAGCTTGGTTTGTTAACTTGCTTCTAACAACTGCTCTGCTTCACCTGCGTCTCCTCCATCCATTCCTCCTCCACCAGACCCAAGTTACCGTTCTTTCCATTCGGGGGGTTATGGAGGGGACACAATGGGTATGGAACCCATGATGGATCATGACTTGGGTGGAGGGCACCACCCTGGCCAGGACTACCCCCCTGTAGAAGGGCTGCCTGACCTGGGACATGCCCAGGAACTGATAGAGGGCCTGCCACCTGGCGACTCAAACCAACTGGCCTGGTTTGATACCGACCTGTAAATACCAAGACCAACATTACACTACACTTTCTACTAGGTAAGATTTACTTGGTACCTCCAACTCTGTGGCCTCATGTCAGCTAAACGGAGTGGTGTTCATTTCAGAGGTGGTTTCTGGATAAAGAGCCCGAGGACTGGGGGAAGTGTCGGTTTACTCCTTGTGCCTGCTGCATGTTCAGACTGCTCCAAATTACAAAGCTGTGTGATGTGGTGTCTGTGATGTTACTTTGACTAGTATTTGATCTGTATGTGTGGTCCTTCACCCAATGCCTGCCATGCCTCCTCCCCACCGCTCATTTCTCCTCTGCTCTCCCCTTGCAGCTGTATCATGTGATCTGGATGAACCTGCATCGTGATTCGCCCATATGGAGGAGGCGAGGTTTCAGAAGTGCCTGAAGATGACTCAACAACAGCAAGCAGAGTTTCCCGTCTACGGGGACTCCATTGGGACAAACTAGATTTGAGTGCGGTTTGGTTCTGGTTTCAGCCTGATGGGGGCTGACCTCAAATCCTGACATGACACACAGATTTTTCAATAATTCGTTTTCAAATCCCTTTTAATGTATTTTTTTTTTTTTTTTTTCATTTTTACTTTTTTATTCTGTTTTCCTTAAGTCTGTAATGGTACAACTGAATCTAGCTTGCTTTTTCCATTATTCTGAATTATGATACTCATCTCTTGTTTTTGCAGTCCCTTGTATTTTCAGTCTCTGGTAGTGTTGAGTTATTATTTTTATTTTATTTTATTTTATTTTTTTTTAGTGGTAATGCTCCATCCAAGTAAAGGATCTGATCACATTTTAAATGGTGTCCAAACACTAAAGTTAATCAGTTGAATTGTATTCTGATGATCAAGTGTAACATTGTGTAGCTTTTGTATAAAAACATGAATTGGAAATCATGGTCCAAATATCAAGCTATTTTCTTGCTTTAAAGGGAGACACTGATGTCTCCGCTGTTCCAAAGGGGGTGTAGCTGACCTAGCTGGGTGGGAGTGTCTGAAAGGACAGGGGTGGAGGAGGGCTCCTATTGGTCTGCTGTAAGTGGGTGGGGTAGTGAGAGGAGCTGGTTGCTGTAGCCTGCTGTGTTCTGAAACAATAAAATGGACTGTCATTTCAACTGTATGCCTTTAAGTCTCATTTCTACTCAAATCAAGGATTAACATGAGACCCTAATAACACTTGAAGTTGTTTCAGGGAGCAGGGGTATCAAACATAAGGCCTGGGGCCAAGAATTGGCCTGACAGACACATTTGGAAATTGTAGAAGGGCATAAACCTTGGACCTAACTATTTAATACATTTTAGTTTTTCCTGCTGACAGACCTGCGTACTACACTAAAAGATTTTTGTTGATTACAAAGGTTCCACAGTGAAATGAAATGGGGCCTTCTCTGTGAATTTAAACCCAAACAGTTGGACTTCATGTAGATGTGCTGTTGACATTGCATTTTCTTATATTACAGTATCTCAGAGATTAAATGTGTAGTGCGACTTCTTTACACTGACAGGAAGGGCAGTTTCAGTGGTCCGACCCACTTAAGATCAAAGTGGGCTGCATGTGGCCCACCATGTAAAATGAATTTGACATCCCTGGTCTGGAGCCTGCTGCATTAGTTTTACACACTTATTGACAGGAAGGTGAGGAGAAACTGATGTGCCAGCAGTCCACCTGCTGTGTGTTCACTGAGACTGTTGAAATCTACTTAAACTGTGTACAGTGGCAAGTTGGGTCCAGCTTTAATGCGATGAGTCAAAGTTGCAGAAAATTCAGTGTGCTGTGAACTAAAAGCCTGCTGGTGGTGTCCACGTGTGGATGTTTAGGATGGTGGTACATGGACAGCTGAGGTAGCTTAAGGACATATTCAATGACTAAGCATAATCTTTCTAACATGACCTCTACCTCACCTATTTAACCCGACTTCATCCAGCTTCTTAGAACATTTAAGTGTCATTCTTTCATTTTAAATTCAAACACTTCTCAGTAATGGCATATTTAATTATGCAAAGTAATTATATCCAGTTAAAACAATTGGGAATGTAACAGTAGGCAGAGATCAGGTATACACTGGAACAGGAAAATGACTTAATTAGAATGATATGACCTAACTTGTGTAAAAGCAGAGATGGATGAATTATGCACAAATCAGTGGATGTGGTGAACCACTTTGGTATTAATGGTTTTTCACGGCACTAGTCTGCTACAAGTAAACAGAACAACTTCCTTTTTAGTGCTGGAATACCAACAAAAGAGTTTGTAGATGTCACCATTAGCTTCATGTTATTACAAAGTAGAAATCTATGACTCGTGACGGCATGCGTGATCTAATATTCTGTCACTGCTGATGACACGAGGTGTGTTGACACACTCAGAGGTCAGTGTTGTGATGCCAATGACAGTCTAAATTAACACTCATGCTGTAATCCTGTGAAGTTTGATGAACACTGGATGCATGTTTTGATTGCCCTGTCAAGACATTTTAGTGACGCACTAATATTTGTTACTGCCACTGATCCAATTTGAAATGATGACAGTCATATGGAGGCACGGCTGAATGCTCTGAAAGCTTTTAGGATTCAGAGATCTCTTGAAGGATATCAACAGCCAGGCCAGTGACATCAGTGTGATACCTGTGATGGGGAAACATAAAAAAAGAGTAGTATTACTGGCATGCTATCTATCCAGTGATAATTAGCCGGTGATGAGCACAAACAGCTTAATCAAAGAAACAATTACAATAAAATAGATCAGGGTTCTTAAGCATGTTGAGCAATGAAACAGGTGCAGCCACGTAGCATGGTACTGAGTGGACTGAATTAGTAATTAGACTACTACATTTATTTCTGCTCCGCAAACATAATAAAACTTTACATCCCAATTTCAGCCCACATTAACCTGTGCTTATTAAATAGATATTTTATGTGCTCTGTAGTAAGACAATTAAAAATCATATACAAGTGTATGAATAATGATTTTCACAATTCTGTACAAACATACATCTATATATGATAATTAAGACTTGATGAAAACATCCAATCTGCCCAGGCCCCTCTAGGCTGTCTATAATTTACTCCTGCTCTCCCCCTCTTATCACCCTCCTCCCCCCTCCTCTTACTCCCAGGTGTCTTTGGGGGCAACCTGACAGCCAGGCCAGAAGAAGCCCACCCACCCCTCTTAGTTAATTAAAACCTACATAATTAACCTAATTAACACATTTCCCAGAGGCCTCGGAAACCCTTGAAAGTTTGTGGATCTGGAAAACATAAATTGGGTCCATAAAAGTTTTAGGACAAACTTTAGAGTTTGGTTACTCATTAAATCCTTGCACTCTTAACAGCCTCAAATTGACACAGCTGCACAGAGAACAGCGGAAAATAAAATAATTGGTTTTAGATTACAGAATCGCATTAGCCTCACACTCTGCTTACACCAACATGTGGGATGTTTGCTGTGTGGAATCTGTGTGCTTTCCATTATTTAAGAAAACAAACAAACAGAAGAACTCATCAGAAAGAAGACAATCATCTGCAGTTCCTTTAGCGGTAGACTCACTCACAACTCAACACAACTCAACCCAAAGATTGTTGTTGTTGTTGTTGTTTTTGTTCAGATAAATAAACAACTAAATGATTTCAAAAGGTGAGTCTAAGAGTTTCCACTGCCTTCATTTAATCCTGTGCTAACTGTCTTTAGTGTGCAGCAAGAAACAATCAGGAGTTGTAATCAAAAGCCCTTGTGCGTCAAATAAAAGTCTGGCCACTCCTCCCTTTGCATTTGATCAATTGTGTCCCACTAGGATGCTTCCATTGCTCCTGCTGTGCTGTCAGTCCCACTCTGTCCTCTTACAGTTTTGATTCTGCACTGATTTCTGTAGAAATGCAGCCCTTCAACTTGAATTTCTGTTTGGGGAAAATGACAAAGCTGCAGGGAGCCAAACCTCATGAGCAGAGTGAGTGGTTGGCAACAATAGTGCTGATCAGGACTGAACAACAACAAAACTTAAAATGTGGTTTGCTGGCCACTGGAATTCACTGTGTTTGTGGCAAAAGTCCTCCCTCTGACACCTCAAGATATCGTATTGAAAGTCACTGATAATCTGATCCCGGGGGACAAATGTATGGTGTACAAGCCATTTTAAATAACAAAACCAAAACACAATACACCTTTGTGCTCAGACACTGCAGACTCTTCTCTGGATCTTAGCCAGAGATCCAGATAATGTGCTCTCTCTGCACAAGCCTGAGGTCCATGCTAATATCAGATGGGTATGTGGTAAGTGTTCAGAGTGGGACTCCCATGAAGCAATCTAAAACTAACCCGAGTGCTGGAAGCAGTGCAGAAGTGCACGGAGATGACTTTGAATGGTTAACAAAGGAGGCTCGCCAATTTTAAATCTGTAAACTTTTGCTTTTCATGGGTGAAGTATTTTCTCTTTAGCTGCTTAATTCAACCCAGAGATTAGTGTGATCAGCCCACCACTACATTTAGAGACTTTCAAGGAAGATCAGACAGCTTACTATTCTTTTAATGGTACCGCATGTGTACACTGCAGCTAGTTTCACCATGTTAATATTTGCATTTTGATAAAATTCTGAATGATTGACCTCAGAGTGTGTTTGTAGAAGAGTTGTGCAGTTTTCTGATCTGTCTTTGTTGTCTGAGCAGATATTACTGAGGCTTTGACTCACTGAAAGCAGCATTAACTAGGTTTATGTTGAGAACCTCAATGCTTTTTCTTCAGGAACGGGGAGTATACGCTATTGCTCCTCCCCACCCTTCACCCTTGGTCAGGCTTGAGGTTTTGAAAAGGCATTCCTCAGGTTGCCATGGCAAAGTGTGAATGACATCATTTGGGTTAGGATCTTAGCCCAGACCTCCCCTCTCTCTTTTCCATCCTTCTTCAGTCTCCTACCTCGGCGCCAGCTCCTCTCATCCTCTCAATTAAAACCTCTCTTCAACCCTTCTTCCCATCCATTTCCACTCCTCTTCTCTCTCCTTGTAACTCCTCTCATCTCCTGCCCTTTCTCCTAAAACCTCTGCTCCCCTCCTCCTCCTGCTATACCAGTGGGAGGGTGCCAGTCTCTGCCACTTCAAAGGCTAGAGCTGATCTGTGCTTTCATCTACCAAAGAGGGACAGGAGAGTGAGGAGATGAGGCGAGAGAAGAGAAGTGGGAGAGCACAAGAGGGAACGAACGAAAGAAAACCAAGAAAAAGGAAAGAAAATTGTGGAGAAAGAGAGAAGGAGAAGGAGGAGAAGGAGAGGAGGGTGACAAAGGGGGAAGAAAAGGGTGACCAAGGAGAAAAGAGGGAGGCAGGGAGCACAGAATAGGAGAGGCCTCTATAGCAGGGCAACAATACACCTTCATTATTGATCTGACAGGGTGTATGTGTGATTGCAGAGAGTTTGTATATAAATGAGAATAAAGGACTCTATTTGCGTGTATTCATTGTGTGTGGATGTGTGTGTGCATGTGTGGATGTGTGTGTGTGAAAGGTTGCTAGTCTCATACATCAGAAGATCAAAAGAAGCACGGTCACTACGGTGACAAAACCCTTGGCCCTATGAGGGGAAACACAACTGGCTGACATACTCATAAAAGACAGCCAGATGCAGAGATGCAGGTGTGCACATGAAAACATGCACTCACATACACACAAACTCCTTCATATGGTAAATATAAAAGAAGTCATTATTTTACATATATGAAAAGGCGGGTGGAGGCGATGACTGTATTTGTATTAATACTGACCCACAGAGTGAAGCATGGGACATATATAAAACACATATATAAAAAATATTTTATAATTAAAGATAAAAGAGGGCTGTTGGAGTTTCAAAACTCGTGTTTCTTTAAAAGAGAGAAGTGCCGATTATGTTTCCTGTCCCTGATAACAGATGTCAAGACTTAAATATACGTTTTTAATAGTGTACATATTTCATCTCAGAGCTTTTTCTTGCCATTAAGCTACCCTGCTCTGTTACAGGCGCATGTCCTGTCAATTAACTAGACAAAGATCAGTTCTGACATGCATGGAAATAATAAGATGTGGGAATGGGCACTATCAAAATCCAGAATCATTTGTTATCGGTATGCTTGGAGATTTGGTCTCAAAAACAAAATAGGAAAGCATGGATTACATAGCCAGATATACTGCATGCATTCACAGACTAAAGAAAGCTGATGGACTCTCTGTGTCTCACCTTTCTGTCAGGTGAGACTAAGAGCAACTTGCCATGATTGCTTATTGAGCAGAGCCCAACAGAGGGAGTCGCTTCATCAGGGAGGAGGGAGAGTAGCTGGTGTCTTTGACAGGCTGCTGTCACGTAGGCTGAATAAAGGAGGGTAACTAAAGGTAGATTTGATACAATTACAATTTTTTAGGAATAAAATGATCAGATCTCATTTTATTACTCATATGGTCTAAACACTGTAAGTCACAGTTATAGACTGATATAAAACGAATCATCTTGCGCTCTTTCAAGTGTAGAAAACATGAAATAATCGCTCACTTTTTAAAACTTGGTAAACCTCAGATGTCTCCTGTAGCTCTTTATGAGACTTACACAAAGATGAGAAAACCAATTCTACAATACAGTTTCAGTTCATTAAAAATTATGGGATGTATTAACTGAACCTCTCTGTTTCAGGTCCTGTCACATCATCAGTCAGTGTAAGATCAGGACTCTGACGTTTCCATTCAAAACTTGAATATCCTTCTTTTTTAACCCTTCAACTGATTTATGATTGCTGTTTGAACCATTCTCAAGTTACACGACCCAGTCCTGTCAAGCTTTTATTTATTTGTTTTCTTCTTTTACAATTTTGAAATCAGTTGGTTTCTCTACTGACCGCAATGTGTCCAGGAAATAATGTAGAAAAACAGCTCCAAACCATGGTGCTTGCTCCACTGTGCTTTACAGCTGGGATGAGGTTTTGTTGTTGGTTTAAGTTTCATATTTTCCCTTACAAATAATTACGTTTCATTTAATTTAAAACTTTTGTCTCCTCTGCTCACATGTCTGAAGTGCTGTGAGACATCAGTGGGATTCTTTGGAAATGTGGGACGTGCCACTGAGATTATTTTTAGGCGCTGGTGTTTCCCAGTATGTTTGCTCTTTTTTTGTTGGCCCATATGGCTTTTTTCATGGCTTTTTATTGACACCAATCTTATTTGATGTTTAAGTTTCCTCCATTTGTAGTTTATCTTATTGTATAAAGATGAACATCCAGATCTTCAAAAATGCTTCTGTAGTCTTTTACAGATTTGTGTATTGCTGTAATACTTTTATCAAAAGTTCAAACCAACCAATATTTTGTTAGTGGAGCAGATTTTGAGGGGCACCTCAACAACCCATACTTACAGTCTCACCTCCTTAATTAGTGTACTTGACAGCAAAAATCTTAAAACTAAGTATACTGTTATTATCTAGTAAGTAACTTTCTATCAGACAAGAACAGTGCAGAAATTATGATAATACAAATAGGTTCACAGACATTTTCTTACAACTGTATCCCTGGAATCATCTCAGGATCCCACAGGAAGTGGGGGATCCTGATTCGGGTAGCAGCTGATGCCTTTGTGTTATATCAAATTACTGGGATGGATAATGAGCTGATCCTCTAAAAGACACACACAAACAGCAGAAACATGCACCTGTTGGATGTGGTCATATCGTGCAGTAGACTCATTAGCTCCGCCCCCTCAGGACATTCGCTCCAATCTGACCTGTCCGTAGCCTGAACCTGAAAAAAGTGAGCGACACAGGTTGAATAAATGTTCACCCCAGCCTGCATGTATAAGAGCAGAGAGTTACTTTACAGATCGTGACACGCTGTTGGAACAGTTTAATAAGAAGTGATGACTTCTTTACTTATGGGCTTACTAAGTTTGTGGTGAAATGTGCACATCACTCAAAGCAGAGAAAAAGTGAACTTTAACCTTTAGTCAGTTCTGGCACAGCTCTCTGTTTAACCCTTGTGATCTTAAAAGAATACTTAATATAATGTTTCTTTTTGTGGTCTGTTTGACTAATTACATATATACATGTGTGTGTGTGTGTGTGTGTGTATGTGTGTATATTCCAATATATATATATATATATATATATATATATATATATATATATATAAAGAATGAATGTTCTTTGGATCATTGGAAATTTCATCATTGCATTTTGTTTTAATGTCCTGTTGTAAGGTTTCTATGAACTTCAATGATTTAAGAAGAGTGGGTTCGTTTAACTCCGCACATACATATGAATGTATGGATGATGCCAGGAATAGTATCTATGGTTAGAGCTGAAGCTGGTGGGATCCTAATGGATCACAGAAACAAATAAGTGACTTGATGAAGGATTTGTCTAAAGCCATATTTAAAACAGAACTGTGGCTGCATTCTTCATAGGACCACTCTTCTTATTGGTATTAATATTACTCATAATTCTACTGATCTATAAATCTATTTAATTATTCTGCTACAGTACATTAAACTAGGTTAAAGCATCAGCTTACAAGCATATCTCTTTTTTCCCTCACTGAATTCTCAGACTACATTATTTATCTCTGCTCTTTGTCTTTCCTCTCTTTTTACTCCTGTCCTGACATGTCTCTTCACACCATGTCTAGGCTCCTCACCCACCCAGGAACACCTGGACCCCAGGCTTGTGTGAGGGTGTGTTCACTGATCACACAGAATAGTTCTCGCCGTTTTAACACAAAGCTAGGTTAAGGTCTGATTTCATACTGCTGAAAAAGTTTGTGTTACAAAACGGTATTGTAAGAATAAAAAATGCCTCGGCGTATGTCTCTTCAGATGTTTAATGTGTGAGTGTGCATATGTGCCTGTCTATTTGTTGGATGCATTTTCTCTGATCTCCAGTGACATCATCACCTGTGTCTCTGTGGTGGCACAGCATGCTCGTTGCTAAGAAACGGGGTTAGGAGGAGACAAAGAGGGGGCTGCGGTGGGGCACATGATGCTAGAAACTGGACAGTCTGACAGGAATATGGAGACAGGAGGGAACTCCCTCTAATGTCAACTGTTTCTATGTTTCTTCTCTTTTTCTCTTTTGAAAAACAGAAAAAAAAAAAATCAATAACTTCTCATGGTAAAGTTACTTCTTCAACAGGAAGTTGTCTGTCTGAATATTAAAAAAAAGGATCCCAACAAATTCTTTCTTCTGAGAGGCATTAGCAGGTGGGGGGGATTGACTGAATTTTTTATCTGGAGGAAGCTTGAAGTGAAAAGCTGTAAGTGAAACTGTGAATTGCACTTCATGTTTTCACAAACACATAGTTTTGAATTTCCCATCATGATTAGGGGCTATTTATGTGTGCATGGAAACCACACGTAAACATACCTACTTACCAAACCTTCATCCTTGCTTTCCAGACGCCCCCACCCCCCACCTCCTTATCCTCCATGTGTCTCCATCTCTAGCCAACCAACCCTAACTCAATAATACTGATCTTAAAGTGATTTGAGAGGCGTTCAAGGCAGACAGCAGAGGACAGGCAGACGTGTGGCCTTTCAGAAAGACAGCAGGGCTGTCTCAACAGTCAGTTCAAACAAGGAAAACGTACCTGAGATCAGACAGAGGAAGAAAGAGAGACGTGCACAGATATAGACACTGCTGTGATCTGTATGTGTGTGCGTTTAAGTAAGAGTCTAGTAAGGAATGATTTTTTGTTTTACAGTTATTTTAAATACTCAGGTCTAAAAATGCAGAGCTTCTAACCTAAAAAAGAGTCAAAAGCAAGGCTTGAAACATAACTACCAAAACTTTTCCCTTCTGCTTAGTAATTCTCTGGCACAAATATCACTGGTCACTGATGACAGGGGAAATTATCTCGATGAAATCAATCTTCCAGGTAAAGGAAATCCCACAAAGTTTTCCCACTGAAAATAGGTCATGATGAAATCATCAGCTTCCAAGGAAATTCTAATGGGTGTCTAACCAAGCTGGAAACAAACAGGGACTAAAAGATAAATAAATGTTCATATTTTTGGCTTGAGCACCATAAAAGGTTACAATAATTGGACATAATGTGCTTTGATATTTCAGCTTCTGGAGGTGAGAGAGGACGAAGCTTCAGGACACTTGTGAGGTTAACAAGCAGCAAGTAAAAAAACAGGACAACGTCAACCACGGCTCACATATCCATATGCAAATATCCAAATATCAGATCAGTGAACGTTATAGCTGCTGAAAAAGTTAAATTACAGTTAAGTTGATTAAAAGAGTTTTTGTGTGAACTGAGTTTGTTAAAGATATTTTGCATATACATGAAGGGACTGAACATGATAAACTGAGAGGCCAGAGGAAGACCAATAACTCTAAAGACTGAGAAATTATATTATTTTAAAAAAGATAATAAATGCCTATTATTTCCAAAAACGTATTGTTTCAAATCTAATTAGCATTTTTGTTTTTCTGTAGGTCTTTGCAAGTTGTTACTCAAATATGAAAGACAGACAAGTTGAAAATTGTAGTAAATCCAACATGATACATTCTTCATTTCCTCTCCCTTGTAGTTTCCAAGCTATTAGCAGGATCTTTGATAGAGATTATCAGAGCTCTGAAATCAATGAAAAATAATTAAAAAGCTTTTTTCTGAAGGGCAGACACTTGTCTGAGGGTGTAAATGTGTGTTTGAAAGAGAATGTGAGTCTTCTGTATAAAAGCATGTTGTGGGTGATGGATATGTTTTGATACATTTGAACTAACTGTCTATGATACATACAGTGCTTAACAAATTTATTAGACCACGTCCCAATGTAAGGTTTACGCTACAGCTGCTCTAAACGAACAGTAAGGATAATTACCAGTATCATGTTTTATGTTTTTGTAATGGTTAATCCACCAGTATGCCTACACTCTTTAATCAAAATGATATTTCTAATTTTAAAATATAATTATATGTATATTATAAATTTGAATTGTTTTTTAATTTACAGTTTTACAAATTAGAAAAAAAATAATTAACCATATTATTATATTTTGGTTAAAATGCCAAACAACAATTATTTACTTGGATACCTGAACAGAAAAATTTGTTTTAGTTGTTTAATGTCATGCTTTAATTTCTGACTGTTCAGAGAAGTCCAATGTTAATATTAGGTATAAAAATGCAGATCCAGTTCAGTTAACTCAGTAATTTTTAATCAAGTTTTTCACAGATTTCTTCTTTTGTGACAGGTGGTCTAATAATTTTGTTAAGCACTCTATAAAGAGAGAATGAGAGAGAGAGCGAGAGATAGCGAGCAAGAGAGAGGGAGAACTAGAACAAGCACTCAGAGAGAGAGAGCCAAACTTTAAAAATGAAATCTTTTAAATTAACTGTTGTAATGAGTGAAATGACCAAATGCACACAGAGGCTTTTTCTAAGCAAATAAATGAGTTCTGCTGCTCACTCCGTGCAGGAAGCTGCTTGGTGACTCATCCACTAGCTACATATTCTCATTTGCTACATAGTTGAAAGTAACTGCTGTGATGTGTGTTTGTTGCCCAGGGTGGTGATCAGGACAGAGAAGACACACACAGATGTTACTTTGTTGACTAGCACGGGGAGTAATAAGGGAGTTTTCACATGAGGACAAATGTGGTGTGACAGACAGACAGAAAGAGGAAGAGATACGTCTAAGAGCTCGTGTGTGACAGTTTGTGTGTGTGGGTGGTTCAGGTGGCTAGAAATAATTAGTAAGAGGAATCAAAAATACACGAGTACACGCAAACACTGCCTCTCACACACACACACACACACACACACACACACACACACACACACACACACACACACACAAGGTAGCTTCCAGGCACAGCCTTCAGTCAGATCATGTGATCTCAGAGTGACAGCTGACCTTGTATCCCACATGCAGAATCTCATGACCCTGCGGCCAAGCCAAAACATTAGAAATGCATTTTACATAATTCATAGGGGTCTGCTGAACAATCAGCTATTTTTTCTAACTTCATGTTGATTTCCTAAATTGCATTTATGCTGGACCGACTCACCAACCCTGCCTCTTTTTTTTAGCATTAATCTCTAAAAAGATATGTATTCAGTAAATTAAATTAAATTCAGTGGGTTACATTCAAAGACCAGATTGATTAAAAATACAATATCAACACACTTAAATAACTTATTCTTAAGTATGGTTAAGTTTCGACAACTAGAACAACGCAAATAATGTCCAAAAAATCCTGACATCATGGTTTAAAAATAACGATGGCAGTCAGTGATACCCCTCAGCCTCCTAGTAGATACACCTAAGGTGTCAATTTGAAACTCCTACGTTGTTTCACATTCAGAAGATTTTCGGAACACTTGACCTCTGACCCCTGACCTTGACTTCGAAGTCACTGAGATTCCAACTTGTCAGAGATTTTTAGCAGATGCACTTATGGTATCAATCTGAAAGTGCTCCATTACTTCGTTCTCAAGTTATTGCATTCAAAAACTTGGGTGTCCACACCGTCCACCCACCTGGCAGGGTGAAGACAATACCCCATCAGCCTTTTATGGTGAGGTTGAACTGAGAAAGTAATCAAACCCGGGTTGCGGCTATGTCACACGGACAGTAAACTACTTGGCCACCGAGGGCTGGCACTGGGCTTAAATCTTTTAACACAAAAATATTCAATGTGAACTCATTTGCTAGCAAAGCATGTAAGATGTCTACCAGATATCTAACTACTGCACAACTAACTGCCTTAGTCAGACAATATTTTACTGGCAGTTTAGTTAACATTTTAACAAGGTTTTAAATTCAAATGAATCAGGAGGTGGGCCAACATTTTCACTCAATTCACAGCATGTTTCTATTAATATTAAATTGTTTTGACACATAAAATGTTGCTATTGTTTGTCAGGGTTAAGAAACTGTCACCTTGTTAAATCCTGAATGCCAGCTGCAGCTGCTCAGTCCTTCCCACTGCTACCAGATTAAAATAATGTTTCTGTTTTGTCTGGGGAACCTTAGCCTTACTAAATTTCAATGTGTTTTACTGCAGTACACTGTACTACAGGCTAGCTTTGGTTTGTAGTACAAATCATTCTGACTGTGAGACAAAATTGGACAGACACTTGAACAGAGTGACAGGCAGATAGAAGCCCAACATTTTTCCCTCTCTGCCTTGCTCTCTCTGTCAGTCTCGTTTGGGTGAAAGTACACGTTATTTTCAGAACAGCAGCACAGTAGAACTGACTCTTGTGTTTGTATAATTTATACACATATATGTATGTGTCTATAATTCCAATATGTTAAATCTGCAGGGCTCTCAAATTACAAATATAGAACCAAGGTTCAACACAAATGGAACACAAAATATACGTCCAATAAAATGTTCATGAGCTCTGATGAGCGTGTGTATGTGAAAATGTCAGTGTGTTCAGTTAAGCTTTTCTGATTGTCCGTCTGTGTGGATGTTTACTTACTAGTCGTTTAATAATTTTAAGTGCTGTACGTTGTGTTCGGGGGGTCTCAGTGTGCATGCGAGTGCGCAGCACATGCGAGAAGCTTCGTAAGCAGGAAGGCGACAGGCAGTCAGGACCCTCTCCACAGTAAAGCTGGACCAGCAGTGACAGACAATGAACAGACTCCTCCCAGATTTCCTGGTTCTCAGCAGACAGCTGCATGGACAGATAATCAGTGAATACATGCAGAGATTAAAGTATAAGAGAACATGTTTCTATTTTGGATACTCAGGGTCTGCATCAAGTTTTTTACTATGTGTACTGGATCTTAAAATCTGTAAAATCAATAATGGCACCCAGGTACCTTTTGAATCCAAGTAAAATTGGCAGTCAACAAAACATAAAAGTATCCTGTCTACAGCCTCTAATTAGGAATAAAACTTTCCCTCCAGGTATTGGCATTAGTATATTTGATGATTGGCGTTCTAAAAATATAAGATTTATTTGCGATCTGTTTGAAAGGGGTAGTTTTATGGCCTTTAATCAAATTCAAATTAAATATAATTTACCACAAAAACACTTCTTTGGGTTCCTGCAAGTAATGCATTTTGTAAATTCCCTTAAATTTCCAGCCAATCAACCTGTTTTGAATCCTATTGAAAGCTTTCTTCTTAAATTTAATGAGGAAATAATCACAAAAAAGATATTTATCTCTTTGTTATGGGAAATTATTGTCTTTGAATTTTGTAACCACTGGGAAGAGAGAACCACTGCAGAAGCATGGTCCAAAACTTTTAGATCTGCCAAGAAATTGTTTTCCTGTAACAGACTCCAGGAAAGCCATTACAGAATCTTACATAGACTGCAGCGTACGCCAGAGTTTCTAAATAAAATTCATCCTCAGATTTCTCCATTTTGTGTAAAGTGCAATACGGATGTGGGGACCTACTACCATTGCATATGGCAATGTCCTTTAATTACTAGATTTTGGAAAAATATTGCTATAGAGCTTCGCTCAATCTTTCACCAGACGATCCCACTGAACCTTGTGCTGTTCGTTCTGGGTCTATGTATAGAAGGGCTCTCTCTGTCTTCTGTACAGATGCTTTTGTTAGGTAAACTTTTACATTTAGCGAGGCAATGTGTACTGTTTCAATGGATTCAGAGACAGCCCCCCACTGTTACACAATGGTACAGAGAAATGTTCAAGGTGCTGCCAATGGAGCGCCTTAGTGCCATCATAAAGGGCAATTGTGATGCATTCTGTAGGATATGGCGGCCTTTGCTTGATCACCTACCTCGTGACCTTGCTGTGCTATTACATAAAGGGGATCACATTTTGTTTTTAAACACAATAATTAATGTCTGTATTCCCCCTTTTTTTTTCTCTCCCCCACTTTTTTTTCTTTTTTCTTTCCCTTGACTTCAAATGTGAAACACTGTACATATTTTGACCCAGACATGTACATCTGTAACTCATGTACCTGTATTTGTTTTTTTCTTCTCTTTTTCTTATTTGTATTTGGTTGTGCTGATTTGTTGCTGTTTGTGTTGTTCCAAAAAAAATCAATAAACCATTGTTAAAAAAAAAAGTATCCTGTCTGTATCCTCTGTCATTGTCAGTGTGAAAGTACAACAAGAACCAAAAGATACTAAATGGGAGAATACACAATGAGACTAATAACAATGTGGCCAGAGTTCAAGTAGAATTTCATACCTTTACTTCCAATCTATCTATCTATCTATCGATATATGCAAAGGCTGGGGGTGTGTCAGCTGCTCGGTCAGCCTACTTTTCCACACAACACTCGATGTGTCAAGTGTAGTGTCTGTTTCCATCCCTGGAGACTTTCTTTTTTTTTTTTTAAATCCCCCACAGTCTCCTCCTCTTTCATCTCTCTGGCGTAGACTTCCCAGAAGTGTGCTGCCTCATAGCACCCTCTCTTTTTGGCCTAAGTACTGAGTACTCATATAATAATGTACTAATGACTACTAAATACTCAGGGGCAAGAACATCAACATGTAAAGGCGACCGTGGCTCAGGGGGTTGGGAAGCGTATCTGTAACCGGAAGGTTGCCGGTTCGATCCCCGGGCTCTCTGTCCTGGTCGTTGTGTCCTTGGGCAAGACACTTTACCCTACCGCCTACTGGTGTTGGCCAGAGGGGCCGATGGCACGATATGGCAGCCTCGCTTCTGTCAGTCTGCCCCAGGGCAGCTGTGGCTACAACCGTAGCTTGCCTCCACCAGTGTGTGAATGCGAGAGTGAATGAATAGTGGCATTGTAAAGCGCTTTGGGTGCCTTGAAAAGCGCTATATAAATCCAATCCATCATGTTGATGAGCATCCCAGCTGGTGCGATCTCATTGCAAGGCGCCATATCGTTAATCACATATTTATTTGTGTTTAGTGTCAGTGGGTATGGATGTTTGACTGGCTGCAGAGATAACAAAAGACCAACACTGTTGCAATGCTTATCTTCCTGTTTTTAGACTTCATCAGGTTCTGTGTTAGTACCAGCAGACACTGCACATGCCTGGGATTAATAACTTTAATAACTGCAAACCAATTACTTCAGTAAATGTAGACAATCATCAGTTTTAAATAGACACACAATATTCACGGAGCACACAGCTTTTCTAATTGAAGGAATTAGATGGTCCATGCACGCACTTTCAACTGTCCAGTTAACTCCTACAGTTTACTCCTAATAACAAAGAAACACATACAGTGTGGTGCAGTGAGATATTTCTCTAGAAATATTTAGTCAAGATGCAGATGCAGCTGATTATTTTGCTGATCTTAATTGATTTATTTGGAGACCTAGTGTATAACTAAAGAATAACCTACTTTGAGCTGTATATGTGACAAATTTTTTGGTTACTGGCACTTTTATCTAATTCAGGTAGCATAATAGAGATGGACATGTGTTAACACTGGAACCCAGGGCTGGTTGGCCTGGATACAAGCAGGGAGCTGCGTTAGCCCAGGTGATATGTGCCCTATCCACCTGAGCATCAGCTCTGCACAACATAGTGCATTTAAAAAAAATACACACACACGTGTTATGTACAAGAACACACTATTTGCCACTGTATCCAGCATATATTTACATGTATATAAACATGCAAACAGAAACAACCATAAAAAATATATATGCACACAACACATTTACATGCGCAGACATGCACAGGATCTGTGAGTGTTGGTCTCACCATGTGAATGAGGTGTGTGCTGAGTTGGCCCAGGGGTCTGTTGGCTAGGAGCAGCTTCTCTGCTGCCTCCGTCTCTGCTGCTGGACAAGATAGCCTCTGGCTCTATACACACGTGCAAAGACGCGCACACACACACACACACACACACAGGCGCGCACGCACACATACACACACATTAAATCATTTATAGAGATTTGACAGTCAATAACGATGGATCCAGGGACCTGCCAAGACTTATTCTGACAAACTGAGACATACACAGAAAGACACCCTGATAGATGAAGACAGGGAATTTGTGTTTTTTTCTACATATTATGTTATTCTAAACCTTCTTTAAGTTCTGAGGATAACATAAGCTGAACATTTTTTTGTCACAAAGTTATTTTTGCATCTCATTCTCAAGGCGTCATCTCTTTTGCCCCTCATTATTAGCACCTCTGTGACTTACTTTGGCTTATTTTACTTCACTTCCTGCCTGTAGTGGAACTTCAGGCCAATTAGTGATGGGCTAATGTGATTAATAACAGCACATATTTTGTCTCTTTCCCAAAGTCTCTGCTACGCTTGTCCTATTTTTTCCTTCTGTAGTGTACTGTATATAATCTCTGACATGCTCCCTCTTGACCAACTGAGTAATATTTTGAGAAAAGCGGTCTAGTCATGTCCTTTCTCCTTATCAGACCTTATTACCCAAATGAATTTGGTTTGGGCTGAAGTTTTCTTTTTAATGAGCTTTGCATTTCTCGCAGAATTGATTTCCGCTGCAGATTCTGCTTGTTGCCTTTTCCATCTCAGTCTCTCCTATCTCTCCAACCATCCTTCTCTTTTTTTCTGTCCTCTCTTTCACCCAGTCTTTTACCCTGCCTTCACTTTAGTCCCCCCACCCCCTGTCCGGGCATTAATATGTATGTGCTGGGCTGGGGTGCACACTATGGGGAGATGGGGGCTGATGTGTGTGTGCCAATCCGAGAGTGTGAGTGTGTGCGCGTGGATGTGTATGTAGTGAGGCAAGCTAAGGACAAAGCCAGCAGTGATAATGAGGCCGCAGGGACATAGCCAGACAGGCCCCTCTGTGTATGCTTGTGTGTGTGTGTGTGTGTGTGTGTGTGTGTGTGTGTGTGTGTGCGTCCCATGGATTCAGGACTTCATACCCTTTCTCCTGAGTCCACAACTTCAATATTGCAGTTGCTTAAACCTGCTAGCTTTCACTGTATACTTTAAGGGGCACACACACTCAAACACACACAGACACATGCCTTCAGGGACGTGATACAAGGGCAACATTTTGAGGAAGTACACTTTGTGATTCTGTCGGTGAATCCGCACTCACCAAAGATGAAGTTGGCAAAAAGTGGTGAATCACTGTAGGACATACATGAGCCTAAAAGGACCAATTTCACAGGATGAAGCCAAAAGAAACTAACAAATAACAATAATTTAGTATTATTTTCTAAATTAAGGCTTGTGGCTCTTTAAGGATGTCTTTGCAAGGACCGTTGAGCGTTTTGAAAGTGTGTGATACTGAAATTATGCCTGGATTCCTTAATATTTAGTTTTCTTTAAGTTTCTTTTAGGGGAATGGGCCCATAAAAATATCAAAAAACACACTTGATTTAAATTTGAATGATCTCCCTTTCATGATCTCCTTCTCTGGTATGCTCACACAGTTTCTAGTTTGGCTGCTATTTCAGTTAAACTCCTGTTATTTCCTCTTGTACTTGCACCTCTGCAGTGTGCGCACTGGATCTCTTCCGGTGTGACTCTTTAACTGAAAACTGCTGGGTTGTAGGTGGAGAACCAGCTCACATCACCAGCGATGATCTTTCAGACATGGCAGTTCTTGTTTGCTCTCTGTGCATCTTTGAGGACCATGATGAAATCACAAAGGAACATCAGTCAGCTGTAAAGTTTGTGTTCATCAGGCGTGTCTGAGTGTTCATACCTGCAGGGCAGAGCGGACAACAACTGATGTTTGCTTAAGGACGTTGTGAAGCAGTTCCAACAGAGCTTGTAGCACAACGTGGCCGACCTTCCTTCCAGCATGCTCCTCTCTATCTAGATGAGCAAGCGCAGCTTCTGAGAGGGTACAAACCACCACCTCAATAAGCCCTGTGTATTCAAGAAAAGTGGAGAAGATTGTATCTGAACTATGATTTCTTAGTTTTCTTGGGTTACTTGGTAACTTGTATCTTTGCAGAGCTTTGGATATGCCCAGTGCATTATGGGAACTTGTCAGCCTATATAAATTGTTAACCTATTAAGCCATGAACATAAAAAATGAGGATAATAATATAAGAGAACCTAATTAAGGACGGCTTTGTCACTTTAACTGCCAAAAATCTTTAACCAGTTTAATACAAATTGTATCAGTTAATATATTCTATATGTTATAATGATCTATATATTAGATGTTTGTCTTTTTGAGGGGCCCTGTGTTCACGATACATTTTATTAAACAAAGAGAAACAAAAAGCAATTCACGCACATTACCACAATTACATTATTACATTCACAAGAACATCTTTAAGTTCATGTGAACCAAAAATGTTTCTATAGCTGGAAAAAAATTAGACTATACCCATAAATATCTGTAACTTCAGGCTCTGATTCAGCTACAGAGCAGACTGATTGCCTATATGCAAGCTTAATTCAATTAACATTTTATTATTACCAATCTGCACATCAGAGCAAACTGTTTGAATACGACACTGAACTGTGCAGGGTTACAGTCCCTTCATGAGAAAGTACATAAGGGCAGCAGAGGCAACAAGACAACTCACTACACACTCATCCAAAAACTCATTCTTATCTTTTTTTGTCTGTTCTCTCACCTCACTCAGTCTCTCCCTACATAACTTTCCAATGTACAACATGAGGTTGTTACCTCTTGCAAAGCTATGAATAGCACCTACTAAAGTGCAAACCCATGTTATATCACTATTAAATTTAAAGTGACACAGAGGATAGTCACAGTGAAGACATGACACATGCAGTGCCCATAAATATAACAATACCTAGACAATCAATACGCCCAGATTTGTCCTTCATTTCTACTTCTGTGCACAAAAACTTAGTTATATAACCATGTGTATTAAATCATAGTCTTCACTAGGGAAAATTCACCCAGTTTTGTTTTCGTCTTCCAACAGATCTTTATTTAGACTGTGGATGTCGTGTTTATTTTTGAGAGTGAAAGTGCAACACTGCAGACACTAGAAAGCCATTAAGTTTGCCTGCTGTCAGCGAGATGTACTGTTACACTGTCAAACAATCTCATAATTAATTAGACAAGCTGCTCTACTTTTGACTGTTCAATCAAAAAAGACTTGTCCTGTTAATGCAACTTGACAACACAGTCCCACTTAGATAGTTTTTGTGTATTATGCTGCTGATACTTGCTGATTATTACTACTCACCAAGTGTGCTCTTTTTTAAAAAAGACAGAGAAATGACTCCTTAATTACACTAAAATGACCTTAACAGAAGCTTTTTAAGGGTGGACAAAGGTGGAAAAGTTACAAAAGCATATGCAAAGGTATGCATCAGCTGGCACTGAAACAAGCTGTCTACAAACTGAGTAAATGGACAAACTGTAAATATCACACCAATACCGCAACTACTGACTGACAGCAAAACACCCGCAGAAAGCTTTACACCTTGCTAAATCTTTGTGTTGTGTGTCAATGAAAAACGCTGACTAGGAATGGTGTTAATGGAAGGTCACAAAGGCTGTCCAACAATAAATAAATAAAGCAGCACATTTCCGGTTTGCTTGTGGGACAAATATTTCATGGACAGATGAGACAAAATTGGAACTTTCTGGCAAAAATCCACATAGCTATGTTTGGCCTCGGGGCCTGATGGAGGGACTGATTAATTCAAAATTGTATCTTGAACTTTTAAAAGCACAATTCAGGGCAACAGTTCATGACCTGAAGTTTAGGAGAGCCTGGGTGATACAAGAAGATACTGACCCAAATCACACTAGTAAATAAACAACAGAATGGATGAAAGAGAATGAAAATTCATGTTTTGGGATGGCCAAGTCAGAGTGCTGACCTTAACAAGTGAGATGTTGTGGCATGATGAGGAAAGAGCTGTTCATTGAAGACATTCTAGAAATATGGATAAACTAAAACAGTTTTGTAGGAGGAATGGTCCAAAACTTTCTCCACATTGTACAAGTCTAATGAGCCGCATCTGCCATTGATGCATATTTATAAAGCCTAATGCAAGTGTTTACAAATGGTTATGGTTTCATAAATTCCTCTTCTTTCCTGGGGGCCTTATGACATTATATGTCAAGGTCAAGAGAAGGTGTTAAGAAAAAGATATGGGATGCAATAGTTTGCATATTTAACCCTAACCCTTAAAGACAAACCTTCACCCCTACTTAACACTGCTTCTGCTATCGCTGCTTCTTGTCCATCCAACCAACCATGCTTCCACCATCGCCTGCCCTTCACTCCATCTGTTCAGCCCTTATCCTCAGTCATCCTGAGTCCTACAGCTGGCTCTTCCAAGCAACACATCTGTTCTTTGTTATAAAGTTATGTTCTTGTGTCAAAATTCACATTAAAATTAAACTAAGAAAAAAGTATGTAAGTAAATGGTAGCACCTACAGTCTTCGTGCCGAGACAACTTTAACACAATCCATTCTTTTTAGGGGCTCAAAAGTAATTGGACAAAGAACTGAAAATAAAATCTTTCACTAGTAAAAATCATTAGTAAAATCAATCATTTCTAATACTTGTTTGAAAACCCTTTGCCGGCAATGACAGCCTGAAGTCTTGAACTCATGGACATCACCAGTTGCTGGGTTTCCTCCTTTTCATTCTGGAAGAGATTGCTCTTGGTTTCATCTGTCCAAAGGATGTTTTTCCAGACCTGTGCTGCCTTTTTTAGATATTTTTTTTAGCAAAGTCCAGTATACCCTTTCTATTCTTTAGGCTTATGAGTGGCTTGCATCTTGCAATGAACCCTCTGTATTTACTTTCATGCAGTCTTCTCTTTATTATAGACCTGGATATTGATATGCCTACCTCCTGGAAAGTGGTGTTCACCTGGTTGGCTGTTGTGAAGGGCTCTCTTCACCATGGATAATGGTGGTTTTCTTCTGTTTCTGCAGTGTAAGGATTACTTGTTTCACCTGCTTTCCATGCAGGTGAAACAAGTAATCCTTGTTTCAACCACATGTTGTCTGTTCACAGCAAAATCTTCCAAAATGCAAGCACCACACCTCAAATCAACTCCTTTTATCTGCTTAATTGGTAATGACATAATGAAGGAATTGCCCACACCTGCCCATGAAATTGCCTTTGAGTCAAAGCCATTTCATGGCCAATTACTTGTGGTCCTTTTAAAAAAAGGGTGGCTAAAAACTTCTAAACCCTTCCTCAAATTTAAATGAAGACAACCTCAAATGAAAGCTCAGAGTCTACACATTATGTCCACTTATATAACTTCTGTTAAGGTCATTATATAACTATAAATATGTTTCTGTAAACAGGTAGAAAAACAAAACGTGTCCGTGTCCAAATATATATATATGGACCTAACTATAAGACGATGTTTTTCTGCTTATAGAATGTGCTGTATAATAGTATAGTATACCACACAAACATCTATCGTATTTTCTGCACTAAAAGGTGCACTTAAAATCCTTTAATTTTCACAAAAATCTGCAGTGCGCCTTATAATCTGGTGCGTGTTATGTATGAATTCTGGTTGTCCTTACTGACCTCAAACCGATTTTATGTGGTACATGGCACTCAGAAATCTGTCA
This sequence comes from Perissodus microlepis, assembly GCF_051167445.1. Lineage (NCBI taxonomy): Eukaryota > Metazoa > Chordata > Actinopteri > Cichliformes > Cichlidae > Perissodus > Perissodus microlepis. The sequence goes on from NC_140471.1 coordinate 13,307,965, forward strand.
AAAAATGTTTTATTACGTCTTTGCTGAGCTACGAAGCCAGACCGCTTGATGGATTGTCGGAGCATTACGGCTACTGTAGTCAGGAGCCTTGCGGAGTAATCTGGGTCCAAAACTCCGCCCACTTCAGGTCCAAAAAACTGCGGCATCACTGAGAGTTAAAAACTGTCTCAATTCTTTCATCTTTAATAAAATGATCAGTGTTGCTGCTTTATGAGGTGTAACAAGTAAGTTTAATATCCAGGCATCCATGAAAACAGAATGTAATAAATTTAATGGAGTTAGAAGTTAGCAGGAAGTTAGCTCGCTAGTTTCCACCGAAATATGATATACCATGTGACTTTTGTAGGGTTACTGAAGTTGGACTAGCTGGTATATAATGATGTGCTACCTGACTGCTAGCGACACAGCTATGTTAGCATAACAAACACAGTGAAGCTGGAGGATGAATGCTAATTTTTTTCCACTTGATAAAAGTTAATGTGAAGGTTCCCGATGGTTGGGGACAAATGCAATCGCATGGCAGGATGCTGTAAACTTCAGTCAGGAGAACAACTAAGATAATCCATCCACAATACGAGGTTAGTCATTAATATACTGCAACAACACGAGAATAGAGCAGCTGCGAGAAAATTCAACGTTAATGAATCACTGGTACGGAAGTGCAGAAAGCAAGAAGAATGAGTTGAGTAAAATTTGACTTATCTGACTGTTTTGTTTCACTTAGTGCGCCTTATAATCCGGTGTGCCTAATGCTCCGAAAAATACAGTACATCGAGATGGGCATGTAGAGAAGTGGGGCCAGGAACTGAATTCTAACAATTAAAATTAAAAATGTCAAAAATGTAACTTTTTTACTTTAAGTCCAGGTGAATATTACTCTAAAAAAGAAAAAAGAAAAAAGAAAGAAAGATGTACATATAATTAATAAATAATATTTTAGCTGATTTTAATTCTGTGTACCGTAACTCATAAATGTGACATTTCCTATGATAACAGACCTTTGGACCACACGTTTATGCTTCCAAATCTTCCATGTCTAAGTTTCAAATATAACCTGCCCGATATGCCTTTTCTGCCTGAGTACCCCCTAATGTTAATGTGAACTGACTTTAGGGAACCAACATATAGTTAATGATGTGTTATTTATGTCAGTTAGCTACCAAGTCTGTTGTCTAAATTTATAGCATAAACAGAAAAACCCATGCTTCTCAAGCCATTTTTTTCCACCCAGCCAGATTATCTGATTTTATTGTTTTATTATTATTATTTAAGGTGGCTGCAGACCCAAACAGTTGATTTTCATTCTTTCTGATCTGCAGAGACATGCATGGTAATCTTTTCTATTTTTCTGGGTCTGTAGAGACTCTGAAGACATGTAACTTTATGCAAAGACAATGAAACAATGAAATACTGCACCCTTAATTAAGAAAAAAAGACTGATTTTTATGGTATAAATTATGCTTGGGGGGCATTATTTTTGACTGGACACATATGGACACAGTGTGAACTATTAGAGAATGCATTTGGGAAATTATGCTGAAACCAATTTGAAACGGGAATTTAGAAATGCAAATTGAAAGAAACTAGATAACATCGGAGCAGAAGAGATTTTCTGAAATATCTCAGTTTCTTACAAGGGTCAAGAGAAATAATGATAAATGAAGTGTGATGGATTTAACCTTGAGAGGCACCACAGTGACTGTCAAGAACTCTGAAGACAAACAGAGCCCCTGAGGAGCTCTTTAATTAATTAAAAGGATAAGCACACTTTAACTGACACTCGACCCAGGACCAAACTCAAGGTTCACTCAGGGTGCAAACATTTCTGAACTGTTGGGCTGAATTTCTGAGCTTGACATGCTCTAGATGTGACCATTTCCTTATTAAATAACAGCCTGCATGCCAGTGTGCCTGCAAAATTGGTCTCAAATTTATTCTCGGCAGAGAAGCCCTAGGCTTTATATCCGTGTATGATCAGATTAGAGCCTAAACTTTCTTCCTTAGTCTGCTGCATGTTTTCAAATTAAAGCCGATCATCCATTATCACCTAAAATATTTACTCTGTTTAGAAATGTCACACTAAGGCATCAAGTTATTCTTCCCTCTTGCATCCCAAAATCTCTTCTGCTATCAAACTGTCACTCATCTTAACCTCCAATTTTCTCCTCTAGCGTGTTATCCCTTGCTGTCTCCAACCCAGATTCAACACATTCTCGCTCTCTGTGTGTCCCATGCTTCCCTCTCTCACCTTCATGCTACCCTTTTTACCTCCTATTTTGCTTTTCTGCCTCCGTCATTTTCCATCCCTTTTCTCTTTCATGCTTTTGTGCCATCTTCTTTTTTTCCTCCGTTGATCTGTTCTTCCTCTCTATCTCTGTTTCTCTCCCTCTTTGCTTCCTCTGTCTTCATTCCCCAGGGGGTATTATCTCAGTCGGAGGCAAATCTGCCCAATTATAAACCTCATCTCCCCAACTCTCTCTCTCTTACGCACACAAATATGAGGTTGTCCTGCATTCACTGCTGCACACACACCCTCTTCTCACAGATACACAGAAGCAGAAGCGCAAATACAGTTACACAGGCACAAAAAAACCACCTCCCTATTTTTCTCTTCTTCACTGTCTATTTCACTGCCTCCTAACACAGACACACACACACACACACACACACACACAGAGAGAGAGAGAGACATGAACAAGAACACCACCCTTCTCCTCCTCGCTCTGTCACACCTTAAAAACCCAATTATACACGCTTCCTCCCTTTTCCTCTTCTTTCCTTCTCTCCCTTTCCTTTCGTTCTTGCCATCACCACACTCATCTGGAGGGACCACAAGGAAAACAAGGGAGAAAGACGAGAAGGCAGAACAGGAGCCCAAAATAGAGGAGATGGGAGAGGGTAAAACTGGGAACAGACGCGAGGAAGGAAAGGAGATGAGGGGCTAAGATGTGAGCTGAGTAGATTGGAAAAGTGGCTGATAGCACGAGACAAAAAGGAGAGGAGGAGAGGAGGGAAGAGAACAAGAGGAGAGGAGTGGAGATAGCGTTAATTGCCAGGCCAGTATTAGTGCTGGGTTGACAGATTCTTGTTGAGAGAGGTGCTGATTGGATGATAATGATGCTGACTTCAAGACTGCTGCATTGCTGACCCAATGGAAACAGAGGGAGAGGAGGAGTTAGTATGCAAGTATATAAAGATGGACAAAATGAAACAGAATGATGAGTGAATAAAAAAGAAAGAAAGAAATGAACACAGTCCTCAAATAGAAACTTGAGAAAATGTGTGTTATTGTGGTGTTGCAATCACACTGTTGAACTGTGGGTGCTGAAACATTTACTTACACACACACGCTCACACACACACACACACACACACACACACACACACACACACACACACACACACACACACACACACACACACACACACACACACACACACACACACAAATATTCTGGGCAGGCATCCACAGTGTACCGAAGCTTTGTGCCTCACTATTGCTTCCTCCTAATTAAAGTCCTAATCCCCAACTAACTCTTCATGGCCAGAATAGGCCTAAACTAGACTTCCGAAAAATGTCCTCACACCAAGAGGACAAAAAACATAAATTTGACTTCTCCCTAAGGATCCCCTGGAATCACTTGCAATTGACAGGAAAATCTCAGATTATTCACAGTAGCTGAGAGACAAAAAGCATGGCCTCCGCCTCAGGCACACACAGCCAAGGTTGCTGACCTGAATAAGCATTACACTACAGTGTGGTCGGGTATCAGGGATGTCAACAAGTAACATAACAATCACTAATGTGAGCAGAACAGATGCCTTTCGATGACTAAGTGTCCTTGATAATAGTACATGTGTTGCAACACAATGCAGGAAAATATAAGAAGAATTTAGTACCTTTTAAAGGAGAGAAAATCTGGATCTTTCTCTCCATGAGGAATTCAGACACACTCTACCTTGTTGATACAGTGGTTGCTGATCCTGGATTGTGCCCTCACTAAGATTGCAGAGCAAAACAACTGCATTTTGGACTATCCCACTGATAACGTTACTTCTATTGGCCTAGAAAAACAGGAGACAGACACAGGATAAGTAAATTACAGGTTTGCTTATAACATTTCACAATTAACCCAAAACAGCTAATATCTAACATGGCTTTGTCATCATTTTGCTATTTATACTGCATATACTGTCTTGAGAACACAGTTAATTATTTAATAAAGTAGTGGATTGTTTTATTAAAAAAGGCGCCTTTATTTATTTGTTTTTAAAGACTGAAAGTGTAATCTTCACCTCCCTCTTACCCATCCTATTTACTCCTCTTACTTCATCTTTCTCCTCTTTTCAAAATATTCTCTCCTCCCTCCTACAGTAATTCACTTCTCCTTCCCCCTTCTGCCCCCACTTCACTATTTGATCCTCTCTGAGATACACCAGCTCTGCCTGCAGGGTTGGTGCACATCGGTGTGATCTGTGTACGTGGTGATTAGCCTGGCTAGTACTCATCATGTGCAATTGCCTGCGGCTGGAGACAATGACATCAGTTTGTGCTGAGGACAAACTGCCTGTCAGGAGCCACAAATGACAAAGCTAATCTATTTTGATCTTTAAAGACTAAAAAGCTATAAAATACTGCACTGTACTGTACGTTCTCACTAAAAGCATAAAGCTGACAATGGACAGTGAGGAACGGCAAACCAAAGTTTAACTTGGACCTTGCACATGAAGGGATAAGTATCTGACTTGCATAAGCGGTGTAGCTGCACTGTGAACACTTTCAGCCAGGCAGGATTTGTTAAGGCATTTACTGCAAGCAATCCCCTCTGATCAGTCTTTTGCCACCTCAGGCACGGCTAACACCCCGTTCAGAGCCGTGGTCTAACCAGCACCCTGAGGTCCTTTCATGTCTGAAGCAGAACTACTACATCATTTAGACAAATACAATTAGGTGAGTTTCTCCATGACAAGCGTGATCACCAGCGACAGGTGTAATCAATCTACATCAGAGAGTTTCAGGGAGTATAAATCAATTCAAATGTGAGCAATATAGACGGCACTAATGGATCCAGACATGACTGGTTCAGGCAGGAGTAAACAATCAGGAGACGAGTTAATCAGGCTGTTGGACAGCAGTGTTTAAAATTCTGTATCAGCTAGCTGGGGCTGGACAGGCAGCCATGCAGAACAGCGTTATTGAGTGTGCGCGTTTGTGTGAGTGCATGTGTTTGTGTGAAGCATAAATTAGAGCTGGTTTGGTTGTACTGTGTTGGTGGGTGCATTAAATTGTTCGCATGCAAAAAGGGTCAGGTGAAATGGTTTACTGGAAACACTGTTATGGCTCACTGAGAACAGACGAGTGCCATGTGTTTGCGTGCAAGCCCTTGTACATGATCTTAATAGCAGAGTTCATCTTTTCACTCTATTAACCGTTCCTCCTCCCTGCTGCTGACCTGCTAGTCAATTACACCAGCCCTCTAATAGGTCAACATTATTCAAACTAATTTACATAAACATTTGAGGGTTAGATGGAAGGAGAGACCAAAAAGAAGGAAACAGACATAATAGACTGAATAGAAACAGAATAGAAATGCTACGATAATACAAACTTTGATGAGCTTATTTTAAAACTGCACTGAATTTACTGACCAGTTTGACTCGTAAAGTAACTTAGATACTGGCTTGAAGACTAAATGATGAAACATCACTGCTTTCTTACCATAATGAGCTGAAAGACCATTGGTAGGATCCTACTACGTTTGATCAACCTGAAAAGGAGAAGAAAAAGAGAATATACACTTTAGGTAGCAGCAGAAAAATCAGGGCAAGGAATTAATTTAATGTTTTAAATGTGCTGTTCAGGTATGCTGTTTGCACACTCACACACAAGCAGATAAAATTGGCTATTTCATCTTCATTAAGGGTGGAGTTCTGGTACAATGACTTCTGTCTAGTACCAGTGGAATTGCGAGAAGAAAAAGAGAAGAAGTGATGTGAGCAGATGAAGTAAAAGCAGGTGAGAGACAAGAGGGAAGGACATGGAAAAAGGTGATGAGAGTTTAAAGCAAAATAAGGTTAGAAAAGATTACATTTTGCAAAGTGGAGGAAAAAGAGGGAAGATTAGAGAAGAGGTGTGAGGTGGAGGAGGTGGAGGAACAAACGAATGAGAGGAAAATGGAAAATAAAAAGGAGTAATGTGGATAAATCCACACTGAAAAGCTTGGGGGGAAAAGGCAAGAGACACAGAAGAAGAAAGATGGAGGGAGGGAGATGGATGTTTGTATTAATAATGACATTCTGTCTACTTCTTGATTGATCTTCTTTAAACCTCAATCAGTTACTGAGTGGGTGGAGTGTCTACATATATGCACGCACGTTTTGTTTATGGGTCTTTGTGAATTAGTAAGCAAGAAAGCATTCAGGCAGTAATGTGAATAAAACTAGCAAAAATCAGACAGGTGTTGATATTCTGACGGTAACAAAGCCTGCCCACTGATTTATAAATCTGTCCATGTTCTAACTGTGATTTATAGGTTCTCCAGCAGGATCATTCAACCTATGGAAATGTGGATTTAAACTTAAAAAAGTGCCCCTTTTTTAAAATTAGCAAACAAAATGTTCCACTTCATTACAAATATGGGACAGCATTTTATTGGTGTGCTGCTTCTAGAAACAATGGCTCATTAACTTGGAGGCATTTTCATTAAAACAAACAAACAAACAAAGTCAGATGACTAAGTAAAAAGAACATATGAACAGCAAAGAATACCAAATGATCATCTCAGGCTGTCCTCAGAGCTCAAGCGTCTTTTTTTTTTTTTTAACCACTTACAGGTAATTTGTACTTATATACTGTCTTCTGTGAGTGTTTGTTCTTTTATGTTTCCTTGTTCCATCAGATACTGATGTCCTCTCACCTACCTTGTATACAAAGAGCCAGAACAAAGCATGCATGTTTCATGATGATAACATATTCTCTACACCACTGCACGTACTTCCTGGGCATCATGTAACTATTGTTTAATAGTTAACTTTGTGGTTTTAGTTAGTAACATTAGATCCCTTCATGGTTACATTGTTAGATTTACTTTGGTGAATTGAGATATTCTGATGGATGCTGTCATCAGCACCACAAAAGTATAAGCACAGTGTAACTTTATCTTTAGTTGCAGTCACTCAATCTCCATAATCTTTACTGAAAACAATCACTGACTACAGGTGCAGGAAGCTTGAAGAAATGTGAATTTAAGGAACGTAATGAATTGCTTTTGTAGGTTCTCTTTACCTGCCATGGTGATGTATTTTAATGTACAGTTCAACCTTTTAGACATGTGTTAAAGTGTGTGTGTGTGTGTGTGTGTGTGTGTGTGCGTGCATTTGTTATTGTTTGGGTCTGATTGTTTGCTTGTAGATGTGATGGATGGCCTCCTATTAGAGAGGTGACAGGCTCAGAGATGAAAGGACAGGCCAGGCCAGCACAACATGATAAACTGGACCACCTTTAAACTACCAGCCATTCATCAGGACACAGGGCGCAACAGCATACAATGAACAGGGTTCAACAGACAACCTATAATAGGAAAACACAGACGAGACAATGCTGCACTGCATCATCATCACATCACACATTCACTCAACAGCTGTTTCATTAGAGGTAATGCAATAAATACCACAGTATGCGCTTATTAACCTCAGCTCTACTCTAGTTTACATACATTATGTCAGCTACACAGCTTTGTAAAGCTAACAAAATTCAAAATGAAACCTTTTTGCACATAAAGAGATGATAAATACAACGAAGTAGATAGCTACAGTCAGGGGCTTATAATTAACAGCACTGACAAATTATCTGATACCATAATGTATTAGTACTTGCCTAGAGAGGAAAATGACACTTTTTTCTAATAACTAACTTAAAAAAAGACCTTTTTTTCCATTTATTTACAGTGGAGAGTAAGACCAGTAAAACAGGCTGTTAGAGGCAATTACAGCGTTTTAGCCTGAGAAAATGGCCACTTTTGTGTTAACAGTTAATGAATCCACTTTACATGGAACAGAGAGATGTTGGTGTCCAATTAAGTACTGCAATTTGATATAATGGATTTAGACTCATAGACTCTGAGTCTATGAGTCCATATTAAAAGGAAAGAACAGGCAGAAAACATGAGTTGTTTAAATATAAAATCTTATCAAAATAAAATCTATAAACAGCCAGTACTGTTAAACTATGACAAATACTACCTCTTTACTTTGTTGATGGGTATGCGTGAAAATACCACATCGACACATATGGCATACAGGCATGCTGAAAGGATGCCTTAAAGGAAATTGAAAATCCATGGGCAAACACATATGTAACCACACAGCATGAGGTTCTCCGGCTAAAGGTCATAGTAAATGTAGTTGTTTGAAGGTGTGTCTGGACTGTGATAATGGAGAGAGAGACAGCAGGCTGCCTTCCCAACGTTAATGTCCCCAATTTACCATCTAATTACTGCTCGGCTGGCTTCATAGCCACACTTATCTAACCAAGACCCAGGCAATTTAATTTCTGATTGTATAACCGCAGTGATGGAGGGAAAGTTGTGGAGAAAGGGCACAGAGAAAGAGAAAAATGTGGACTAATGTTAATAAATTAGAGATGGTGAGAGAATGAGAGCGAGGGAGGCAGAGAAAAAAAATGTAAAATGTTGTTAATAATGTCAAAGGAAAAGAGTGAGCGCAAAAACAGATGTAGAGGAAAGAGTCCTGACACCAATTTGAAAAGTTCACGTCACTCTACTTGTGTCTAAGAAAAAGGGGGATGAGGAGAGGTGGTGGAAGAGAAGGATGGAGACGAAATGGGGTAATATTACTGATAAGAGAAGTAGGGGCATACTCAGCTGTGAGGACGAACTTTAAACTCTAGGAGTAGAGGAGGATGGGATGGATAGAGATGGAAGGTGACTGGCAGTGATTAGAGATTTGTTGAACTATTATTGCTGGAGAAGATAAAATGTGGAAAGAAGCTGGGATGGAAATGAGGAAACCACAAAACAGAGGCTTAATCATTGTTCCAAATTAATACTTAGTGATTAAAGATGAAGGATTAAATGTAAATCTCTGGATCAACTGCAGCATTTGACCAGGTACATGTCCATGTCCAATTTGTGTTCCACCAATATGAATGACTGCATTTCTAGAGCTAAAATAGAGCATGCCTTACACAGAGTCAACTAAATCTAAAAATGCTGAGAGTATTGTTGAAGTAACAACTACAGTTTACAACATAGTGTTCCTGAGCTGAAATGTGTATCTCATAGTGTAAACTGCACATAGTTTTACAGTTTTCCCCTGCTCTTTCCTCCAGTTATCTTCTGAGCCAGGTGACACACATCTAATTATACTTTCTAACCAATTAACACTTCTCCTTTATTCTCAACCCTTCTGGCCTCATCAACATTTTCTTTTCTCCCAAGATTCTCTTTCCTAGTTCCTCCTCCTATCCTTTTCCTGGCACCTTTATCCACTTCCCTTCCTCAATCTTTCTGCCTCCTCTCTTTTCACCCACACTTTCTATCCCTGCCAACAGTTGAGAAGAGAAGACAGATGACCAGAGAATCAAGACTTACTGACAGCTGCTGTCAAAGCACATCTATAAAACACACATACATCATCGTGCACACACATGTGTTTACGCACACGTGCACGCACACACACACACACACACACACACACACAACATGCACACACAAGTGAGTCATCTCATGGCTAGACAAGGAATCAGCAAATTTCCTGTGCAACAGCAACACATCATTATCACTTTTTATTTGGGTGTCAGATGACTGCTTTTTTGAGCGATGTTTTTTAAATTCCTGCATAGTGAATTACTTCCACATTATGCAGTAGTGAATCTCACTTCAACGCGAGCAATAATTTTGTCTTAGTGTCGTATATTTAAAGAACGTGTGTCGCATTTTTAAGCAAAGCTTCTCTGGACTAGCTAGTGTGCCAAGGTATATCAGCACAACATGTCAAGTCTTTACACATCTCAGCTGATACAGCACCTTATGCCTGCCACTAAACTGATTACTAATGTAGAAAATGCCGCCTTTAAGGGTGCTCAAAGGGTGTCATTGAATGCAGATCACCAGCAGTGCTGGAGCTGTGAAGGTTTTGTTGCTATTAGCTCTGAATGTGCATCACCTACAACAAGCAAATAATCATTTGTGTATATCTGTGTTCTGGAGTTGGCAAATAAATCACTGCTTATAATACGGAGGAGTGTGTTTGTGTGTGCTTAAGACAGTGAACATTCATCTGTGTGTGTGTGTGTGTGTGTGTGTGTGTGTGTGTGTGTGTGTGTGTGCGCAGTGTGTGAATGATTCACAGTGCTGAATTGGGAATGAATGGCCTTGGCATTAAAACATTACAGAGTGCCTAAAATGCGCCCGTGTATATTTGTATCTGAACCTGCTAGGACTGCAAAATACTTGCGTGCTACCTATTCTGCGTCTTGGAAAAAAAATAGAGAAGCAGATAATGGATTTTAATGGATGCTAGGAGTATTTTGTAATACTTTCTTTACTATATTACCAGTAAACAACATTATCCTAATAAAGATTACAAGTAAAGTTCATATTAGCAAGGTCATGTTTCAACAGTCTTTCTTGTCTGTGATTAATTGTGTGTGTGGCTGATGTGTTCACATTACCTGCAGGTCTGACTGTTGTGTTCAGTCATTGATACCAACAGTTTGAGTGCATGGAGGAGTATAGGCTCCGGTGCTCGTAGAAGAGTCTCGTACCTAGACATAAACATGTCTGAGTACAACATTTGGCTTTCGAAGTGTTAATAATTAATGCAGTGTTCTGATCATTAGTAAGAGAGAGTAAACTAGAACAGATCTGGAGAGAGGGGTGAAGAAGAGGGGGAGGGGAGAACTAGACTTATAATAGGAGAAGCAGAGAAAAGAACGTAGACAGAAGCAGCTAGGGGAGAAACTGGGAGGAAGAAAGGAGTGACTTTGAGGAGGAGAAATATTGGTAGAAATAAAAGTGAACAAGCGGTAACCTGTGAGGCTATCATACAAGCATCTTTTTTGTACTGTGTAGCTATTCTTTGACTTGTGTAAAATGCATTGTCCCCTTTTCATAGATTGAACAGTCACTTGCCAGTTTTCTGTATTTGTAGAAGCATTTTACAAACTACAACATATTATAAAGAGGTTTGATATCAACAAATCCACACCATATCATTTATATCTGATATACATCTTCAAAAAAAACCCTATTACAACAATTTTTCATTGTTAGACTTCTATACTTCAGTCTCAGACTTTTAAAGATCAACTCTGAAATCATCTGTTGCAACTGAGCTGTCTTTAACCTGGCACCATCACTAATGAAGCTCTTTTGGTTATAATATTATGTTTATGTAAATTAGACTTATTGTCTTGGTTGTAAAATAGTCAAGAGAAATTTTGCTTTAATGTGAACATAAACACCTTAGCACAAAAGAGTGGGTAGAAATGACTTTAGTATTGTATATTACATATTATTATATCTATCATTTAAACTGACAGTCTGTCATTATTTTGGTTAAGCTGTAGTGATTTTAAAAATGTCATTCAAGGGGAAAGTATCTGTTCCTATAGAGACAGCAAATACAGGAGGAATCTAGAAACACTGAAGCTGCACTTAGAATAAACCAGACCAACCTTGAAAGGAGAGATTCAGTGATACACGAGAGTCCATCCCCTCTTTCCTCTGCCGCCTTTCCTTCCTTCTCATTTCTCTCTTTATTTTCCTCTGTCCTTTCCTCTTTTACCTCAGTATCAACACCATCATGGACCAGCAGGATTAGACTGAGTTCAGACAACACCCTCAAAACAAACACAGACCACTCCACTGCACCACACACAAAGACAGGAAGAGAGAGTATTATTAGGAGTAAGTGTTTAGAATACTGTGTGTACCATGTTTTCATATCTTTGTGGGGACCAAAAATTGCAAGTTTACTATACTTGTGGAGACCAACAGCCCTTATTGGGACAAAATCCAAGTCTCCACAAGTTTGAAGGCATTTTTGAAACTCAAAATGTGGTTTTAGTGTCAGGGTTACAATTATGTTATGGTTAGGTGTAGGCTAAGGGTTCATTTTTGATGGTTAGGGTAAGCAGCTAGGGAAAGTATTATGTCAATTAAATTAGATTAGTGTGTGTTGGGGGTCGGGGTAGTTAGTGTTAGTTGGACAAGTATATGTCACGTGATTTACTTCCATAAATGAAAGGGGACAATGGGTTCTGAGGTGACAATAATATGCATAAACAATTCTGAATGAATTTGCTGAATGGCATTTGAAACTTTAGGATGTCACAAAACTTTAGATTAAGGATTAAAGAATGATCATAGTCTAAGGAAAAATCTAAGACCTAAATCTCTGACTCTACAGGCCTCAGTTTTGCAGCAATAGGACTTTGGTACCCTGCAATCATTGGGTCAACCACGAACTCCTCCTTATACTAAAGTATTTTATCATACCAAATTATTAAGTCAAATGGAAGGCTGTGTGTCTGACAGATGAAGTTTGGCTGAAACTAGGTCATGCAACAGGACAACGATCTCAAGCACAGCAGAAAATATACAACAGTGGCTGAAAAAGAAGTGTTGAAGTGTTGAAGTGGCTCAGTCAAAAGTCCAGACCTCAACCTTATTCCTCCATAAGAATGGCAGAAAATGAAAAAGTCATACAGAAAACGATTGCTGCAAGTTAGTGCTGCTAAAGGTGGTTCTACAAGCCTTTGAGTCAGTTGTTGTTTTTCACACGACACTATAAGAAACATTAGACAGCACACATATGTACTATATATAAGAATACCAACAAGCTTGGAAAAACAACAAAAGGCCCACAGGGGGACGAAATATTTTGAGCTTCAACAAGACAACAAGTAGCACCATTATAATGGCTAACAAAAAAATCTTTTACTCTGACAGCTGGCTCTTTTGCATACTGACCATAAAGTCAAAACTGTAATGACTCATTCAGGTTCCAAAACCCAAAAGAAGCTGTTATTATTGTATTGGTGATATGGTAATTAATAAATGCAGATACCTATATTTTTTTAAAGATTACTTTTTGGCATTTCGCTCAGTTGTGGTACAAACATAAGCAATGCTGCATTGCAGTTTTATCTACCTGTATCACAAAAGAGCTGGCAGTATGCTAGTTTGTTAAATGCTGTAATATTTACAGATTGTTTAGGTAAGTAGTGAACTTTTTCTTCGTGATACAATCATGAGCAAATGATCTATCTACATTCTCTCTTACTTTAAATAAAAAATGAGTAACATAGTGAGCCATCTCTTTGGAGAATTATTAGAACCCTAACAAACAGGAAACAAGAAGAAAATCACTGCCTGTGACAGGAACTAAAGGTCCCCAGCCATCAGGCTTCTGAACCCACTCTGCCTCTTTCCCCATTTGCCATTTCTTTCTCTCTCACTCTGACATTAACAATTCTTCCCTCATCTTCTCTCCTTCACACTCTCTTTCCTCAAAAAACTGACCCCACCATTCATACCATTTTTGCTGAAAGCCATTGTTGTCAGAGGAGGCAGGATGGCATCCACGACCTTCAAGAGACATTAACAAACAAACAAAAAATGTTATATGATACTGTATTTGATCCTGGTCACCAAAGAAGCAAATTGGTTTGAGTATTAAACCTGTAACACGCTAGAAAAATCTGTTATAATCTAGTGTTTCACAAGTTCAGCTACAAATGATGTCATGGATGTGAAACAACTCAGGTTAAAACACTGAAGTGAAATAAAAATCCACTCCTCTGCTGATGGCTTTTAAGAACAAGGTGTAAATATTAGTTCAGTAATGTCCCATATATTCTAATTTGAGGCAAATGAGGGTATTTATAAACATAATCATGGTGTCCTCTAAACAGCTATAGAGTTAATATTCTGTATAACATCTCTAAAAGCAGAGTCTATATTTTTAGATAAAAATGAACAGGAGACGCTGTACTATATTAATTCTGCGAGCATCAACCACAGACCACTGTCACAGAGGATCAAATTACTATGGAAATGCACTGCTGAATGGTTTCTTTGATCAAACAAACACGCGTATTTTCACAACTGTCAAAGCTCTTATTTAGGTATGAATCTGTATTGCATGAATTTGCATGATTACTAATATTACCATAGAAACACCACTAATGCTGAGTGAGGATGTGTGAGGTCATTACATTGAAAGCCAGAAGAAAAAAAACTACAAAGGATGTTGTCCACCACTTAATGGTTGGTGTATTACTATCACAACCATCAAAAGACTGCATGGAGCCGTGTGTGTGTGTGTGTGTGTGTGTTGAGACGTGCAGATCTGGGTGCATTCTCTCTGAACTCTGTAACTATGGGCAGTGCGTTCCTCGTATTTATGAAAGCCTTTCTTGTTCACATTTGTCCGTTTTCCTGTCTTTCTCCTAGCTGCTTTTTTAGTGGTGCAGAAAAGAAATCTCATCACTCCAACAGTAACTAAAGAATAATTTGTTGTATAATATAAATATCCAAATTAATTAAAGTGTCTAATTTGCATATGAACATGACTAAAAAAAATCAGTGTTGAGTTAACTTTTTTAAGAACTTACCTTGTTATAAAACAACAGCTGGTTTCAACAACAATCGTACCTGATTGTTACTAACTGCTGTGTACTGTACAGCTGTGTGTTGTGTAGCTATTTAAAATGTATTTTAAAATTATGTTGCAGTCTTTTAGTGAAAACTATTTTTCTATTAATTTTTAAACACTCTAACAAACCCAAAAAGTAATGAAGTGATCTTTCAAATGCACATTCAAGGCAAAACATCATTCCCATTGACAACGTATTTTCAAACAGTATTCAGTTATGGTATGAGAGTTTTTTTAAAGGTCTGCACAGCAATTTAAAATGTCATTTTCCACATCACATAAAATCTGTTTTAACAAAAGAGCAGTTGTGGAGGCAAAACTAACTGCAAACTAGCTTCAAACTGACAAGAAATTAGAAACATAAACAAAGACAAAAATGAGCGTGTGTCCTTGTCCAGAGGACAATTAAAGCTAATCTGAGTTGGCTGTGGGTAATTAAAGTGTCTTCCTGTGTTACTGACTATCAGTATCCACAGCCTTGCTTTTTGCTCCTATACCCAGTTCCTCAAGTCTTTTCTTTTTTTCTCTCTCTCCATCCTGTTAGCTTCCTGCTGCTGTTTTCCACTTCCATACGTCAATAGTCATTAAACACAATCTCATTGTCCCATCCCATCAACATCTCTCTCTCTCTTTCACTCACACGCGCACACACACACACACACACACACACAAGGTCTGTCGGTTCAATAGTTGATTAGTGTCTCTCCTAATAGTCCACATGCTAACCCTCTGTCCTATGATCACTAATAGACAGGTTTAGTAGACTGGAAGACACACAGTAAACAATACCACAGTCCAATTCATATTATTGACAAAGTCTACAGAAATTCATTCTATCCTAGCAAAGCAACTTGCATTACGTTTTTTTCTAAATGAGAGAAGGGGAAAATCGATGCTGAAAATCTGACAGTTGCAGAAATACAGAATAACAGGATGATGACAGGTTGTCTCCAACGTCCCGTCAGAGGAAATGTACTGACATTTGTTGAATATCACAAGATACCTGTCCTATATCGGTGTACTAAACTATCAGCAGACAGCCAGTCAGTCAGACAGGTAGCCAGTCAAAAACCTACAACAAATGCACACTCAACCATTCATTTAATGGGATATAGAGTTGCATATTTTCTTCCACAGATACTTACATCACTATGATATGGACTGATGAGTGCATGGTGCTGGCTCAGTACTTCCACGATGGACAGAGATGTTCTAATTAAATCTTCACATATTGCTGTACCTAAAGAAGAATCAAACATAATAATACAAATACTCATGTTCTCAATAAAAACTGACCCGTAACTGAATACCTTTTAAGGATAGACATATATTCTGTTTGTGATTTGCTGATAACATGGCCTTTGAGCATGGCGCTTTATCACAGCACTTGATTCAGGTGCTTGAAGAGTGGCTGAGCCCACACCGCAGCTTGCCTTGTTGGCAGGCATTTGTAATTCAGTGTCATAGCTGTCTTCAAGTGCTGTATCTGTCTCTCTCCTTACCGTCTCCATGTCAATACAATTCAATATTGACTTGTAAGATAAGCTCGAATTTATAATAATCATTTTAACTACGTTATTTATTCTTTTATCCTTCATTTAACCTGGCAAGTTAAGCAAACACACTGTGCAACTTTAACAAACAATGCAGTACATGAAGCTCTGTAGAATCACAGTATCACAGACTAATCATGTGAAAAGGGAATACTACTGCAGATATGGCAGGGGTTGATATCCAGTGATAAAGTATTCATACCTGTAAAGATACTCACCCATAGCACTAGCCAGATTTGTTTCATTGGACTCTACTGAGGCAATGAAGTTCTGTCAAGAGATATTTAAAAACTTGATGTGAGTTTTGCTTTGAAACTGTCAAACATTCAAAGTTTTCCTTATAAAAAGTTAGTTGTGTGAATGTCAGAGATGTTTTAAGAATTTCAGTACTGACAGTAAGAGAGAAAGGCACCACCAGTCTCTGCAATTTGTAAAACTGTAACTACACTGCTGGCTTTAAAATAATTTAGGTTAATTTCATTTATTCTATAATTGAAAAAATATATATAATCAACATGTCTCCATGTTAGAGTAACAAAATGTGATCAACTAAAAACTTCACTTCACTTTAACATTTGAAATTACAAATATCCTAGTCCACCCTATCTGTTAGTTTTATTATTTGCCTTTAGCATGTGAAGACAGATAATGTGTCAATTTATGACTGGTTACCAAACACTTACCAACAGCAACCCAATTTGAGCCAGAAACTGTCCTGCTACAATGTGAGATCTAAAGACCTGTGAGGAGACAGACACATTTTACAAAGGTAAGTCAAGATAATGTGATCAGGTGACAACTGAGAGTGTTACAAAACAAGCAGGGAGGGAGGTGATGATTTAGGTCTGCCTCGTTTTTATTATTTAATGTGACTATTTTGGAAAGCCTCCTGACTTTTCTTTTAGTGCCATGTACTAAATAAATGAAAACTCTGTGTTCAAAAATAAGAACTGCTGTTTGTCATTTATGAGAAAATCTATGTGAGAAACTGCTAAAGGTTTTAAAACCAAACACTGTGGAGAAGTAATTTTGCTCCATTTACCTGGGATGAAACAAGGTCCAGCACTATGGACAAAGTAGGCAAAGTTTGTTTGAGTTGTTTACTTTGAGCAGTAGTTGGGTGTCTTCTCCCAATCACTCCTCTGAGGGCACACAGAACATCCTCTAAAGAAAGGAGACAAGGCAAGGAGTCGCAAACAGATGAGAAGGAATTTAAGAAGGTGGCTATCATCTATCTTCATTAAGATTATATATCATATACTATATTATATTATATACTGGTAAATTTCTCTGGCGTCTTAAACCTTACAAATATATGCGTCTATTTTTCCTAAGTATCACATTTTTTCTTCTAGCACAAGAACCAGAAACAAATCAAGTTTCCATAGTAACCTGACAATGAACAAAGAGTTTTGTGGATGTCAGATTTTAAAAAAACTCTCAGATGTAGTAATGGTAAGGGAAATCAAAAAAAATCAACATGTCAAATGAACTGATTTACAAATTTCTGTACACATGGAGGTGAAAACTCAAATGGCAGATGGATAATCATACAGTAGTGTGTGTATTTGTGTGTGTACCCATAATCAGTGGTGCGGTGCTGCTCAGATATGCAATCAGTAAATTGAGACACTGAGACAAATATCCTGATTGGCTGGGGTTCTCTCTGAGAGGAGTGGCTTTGCGGAGGTCTCTCTCCAGGTATATCACAAGTCTAGACAGAAAGAAATATTTTCAGCCCTCTATGTAACATTGCAGATACATCAAGTGTGTTTAATGGTTACCGGTCTTTCGTCTGCTCCATACATTGTTAGTTGTTCAGCAGCATGATTAAGTGAGACAGACCCATTAACAAGAACATGATAATCAATGCACAGCAGTAAAGTTTTGATAGGGTACAAAATAAGGGGGCAAGAAGTCCATGACACACACAATTTAAGAACATATTTATTCTCATCAGAGTGTGTGTACTGAACAGAAATCAATAATTTTCTCTTTACAAATTCTGAGCAGGGAGAGAAGGTTACCACCACTAACTCATATTCATTACCAGCACATAAACACATGCTTATGTATATCATCTCACGCACGCGCACACACACACACACACACACACACACACACACACACACACACAGAAAATAAACAGAAAATAAATGGAGAAATTCAGAGGGGTTCGAAGCTTTAGAGTGGCAATGATGCAGGGGACCGGTGGATTAAAAATTCTGCATTTTTTTCTCACGTTGTTCCATAAAAGATGATCATCCATGGTTTACAACTATATAGAACAAGAAATAGTTAACTGTTAACCTGTTGTCCAGCGCATTTCTTGAGATTATTTACTTCATTTATTGTTACATTATTTTTGTTTAGTGCAAAGCATTGCAACCTTGAGCCTGGCAACTGAGAAAGACCTTCAGATTACTTATTAAGTTTAATTATTTATATAAATTTTATATAAATTTTAGCCTGGTTGGTACAACCAAAGTTAAATCTCTGAAAGAAGCAGACATGTTAATGCAATGCTATTTTTATATCATTATTCTAATTTTGTTTTAACTGAATTTTTCTTACTGTCAATGTCAATGTCATGATGTAATGTCATTAAAAAAAATCTATATATTATTTCATCTGCACAGGGTTATTCTTGTTGTACAAAACCAAACCATTAATAACAACAAAGTGTTAATAGCATTTTTAAGTCTCACATTTAACAATTATAATGGAGAACTAGGACTGGTGATGCACAGTAAAGAAGAAATAAACCAAAATGATAAAAATACACAGATTTCATGCAGTAAGTATCATATTATGTTAATGTCATGTTAAGATCCTGTTCCAGATGCAGAAAAAGCCTTTGACAGGGTCGAACATATATAAAGTACTCTCTCGGTTTGGCTTTGGCAGTTACTTTATGACTTGGGTCAAAATATTATATAATTCAGCTATAGCCTCAGTTACAACCAACAACATTATATCTAAACCCTTCAATCTAGGTAGAGGTACACGCCAAGGCTGCCCCCTTTTGCCTCTTGTCTTCGTACTAGCAATTGAACCATTGGCTATTGCCATAAGGAGCAACCAAAATATCTCTGGCATCAGAACAAACAATATTGAGTCCAAAATTGGATTGTTCGCAGATGACATTATTTTAATGCTGTCCAAATTAAAGAGCTCAGCTACTCAAAACAATTAACTCTTTCGGCAACATCTTGGATTATAAAATTAAATAATCCAAATCGGCCATCCTCTTCTTTAAACATTCTGAAAGAATTAAACCACTCATTCAAACAATGTTTCAAGTTGCCAGAGACAGTCTTACCAATCTAGGTATAAAAATCACTCCTAAAATAGATGATTTGGTACACGCAAACTACGTTCCAACAATCAACTCTGTTGTTGAATCAATCAATAGATGGTCTATGCTGCCAATCTCTCTGATTGGACGCATAAACATTCTTAAGATGAACGCTCTCTCAAAATTTCTTTATCTCTTCCAAGCCATTCCTCTCAGCCCTCCAGATGACTTCTTCACTAAGGCAAAAACAATATTCACTCCATTCATCTGGAATAACAGACGAGCCGAACTACGCCTATTGTTAATGTATCTTCCGTATGATAGGGGAGGTCTGGGTATTCCAAACCTCAAATGGTACTACTGGGCTGCCCAACTTTCTACAGCCTCATGCTGGATTTCAACGACAACCTCATCCTGGGTAAATTTAGAAAGGACAAGCACCCCCTTACCACTCAGTTCTTGCCTGTACTCAGCAAAATATAAAGATTTGATGAAAGATACATTGAATCCGTTTGTTAAAAATACCATTCGTGTCTGGTTCGATGCACTTAAGTTTAAAAATGAGACACCAGCACTATCCCAGTTCTCGCCTATCTGGGGTAATAAGACCTTTGAACCCAGTTGGAAAGATTTGGGTTTTAAAATGTGGGCTTCCAGAGGCTTGTGCAAAGTTGCAGACCTATTTGACAAGGACACCCTAATGTGCTTTAATGACTTGACACGGAAATTTGGCATTCCAGCTAAACATTTCTTCAAATCAGAAGCTTTATTTCAAACACTCAAAAATCCCTAACACTGCCCACTCTTACCTCATTAGAGGACATAGCAATAAACCATCAGCTGAAGAAGGGCTTAATATCCTGCTTTTATAGCAACCTCAGAGACGGCTCTCAAACGTCCTCAGAAAAAAACACAGACTTGCATGGTGTCAAGACTTAAAGTGCAGAATAACTACAGAGGAATGGCAAAAAGCCTGCTTGAAAGCCCAAACACAATCTATAAACACCCAATTTAAACGAATCCAGTATAAATGGCTAATGAGAACATACGTCACCCCAACATTGTTAAACAAATTTGACCCTAAAACTCCAGACATATGTGTTAAATGTGGGGATAAAGGCACACTGATGCATTGCCTATGGGAATGTTCAGAAATCCAAAAGTTTTGGAAAGAAGTTTCAGATGTCATTGCACGTATTACAAGTGTTAAACTGAATCCGTGTCCTAAATTATGTATCCTAGGGATTTTCCCCACTGAAAGCCAGCTGAGCAAAGTTCACCAAAAAACTACAATCTACTGCCTGTTACAGGTAAAATATAGCATAGCCAAATCATGGAGATCTATTACTAGACCACACTTGAGAACTTGGCTTTTGACATTGTCGAAATCCCTTGTTTGGAAAAACTTACGTCTGTGATTAAGGGTAAACATGCTTCCTTTAAAAAGATGTGGGGAAATTTTTTGTCGTTTTTGGAATGTGAGGAGATGACCGACAGTGAACAGATATGACTGTACCCATTTAACTTGTACGGGAGACGTGTTGCTGTGATTTTTGAAGAGAACCTGGGGAGCTTGCATATGCTGGACTGTTCAATGGAAGGGCAGGAGATGGAGATGTGAAATTAGATGGACTGAAACGGAAGAGGACACAGCTCATTGCTGCAGCCGTTTTGTCAGATGCCTTTCTAACTAACTTGAAATCCTTGGACTAAACTCCCGCCAAAAACCCTGGAGTAACGAACTTAAACCTGATGTCTCACTGTGTTGTACCTGGTCTTTGAGCACTGTCTGTTCCCTTGTTTTTGTGTGGTGTTTATTTAAACAATATATGGGTATATCTCCATGGGTGAGTGCATATATCTGTATCTGTGTGTTTACGCACACCGTCTATACATGATGAGCATGCATTATTATTATTACACACTCAATTTGTATTCATTTTCTCCTTTATTTTATTTCATTTTATTTTTCTCTGTCTTCCTTGTTTAAAATACTTTTGGAAAAGCAATAAATAAATCTTTGGAAAAAAAAAAATTCTGTTCCATGAAGGTCTTTGACGATTTCTTCTATTGGCTGCACCCTTTCGGGGTCATCAGGGTGTATCCATCTGCCTCCATCTCACCCTATTCCTACCATCTTCCACTGTCGCACCAACCATCTGCACATCCTCCTTTACTACACCCATCGGTTTCTCTCTAAGGTCCTTCCTCATGTCATCCTCGACTCTCTAACTTTTTCTCCAAAGTGCTCCACCTGAGCTGTCCCTCTGATAAACTAATTTTTGACTTTGTCCATTGTGGTCACTCCCAATAAAATTGTTAGCATCTTCTACTCTGCCTCCTGTCTTTTTACCAGTATCACTATCTCCAAACCATACATGATAGCAGGTCTCACTACCACCTTGTAAACCTTCCCTTTCACTCTTGCTGGTCTCTGTCTTTCACAAATGACCACTGACAATTGTCTCCACCCACTACACCCTCCCTGCACTCTCTTCTTCACCACTCTTGTGCATTGTCCTTTGGGTGGTTGAACGCAGGTATTTAAAATCGTCTACCTTTGCCATCTCCATTTCTTGCAATTTTACCTTTCCATCTGTCTCACTCTCATTCACACACAAGTATTCTGTTTTGTTTCTACTGACTTTCATTTCTTTTTTCTCCAGACCATACCTCCACCTCTCCAGGCTCTCTTCCAGCTGCTCCCTACTCTCACTACAGATTACAATGCCATCTGTAGACATCATAGTCCATGGAGACTCCTGCCTGATCTCATCTGACAACCTGTCCATCACCACTGCAAACAAGAAGGGGCTCAGGGGCTATAACTGATGCAATCATGAAGGTTTGTGACTTAGAAACTAAAATAAAATCAGGAACACAGCCTAAGCATATTTTCATCTTGCATCCCATGAGAGGATTTGGACATACTGTAAAGTAGTTTTTGAGGTATTTCGGCTGGATCAAAGTAGTGGATCAACCAACTTGCAACCTTTTCTTGCAGCCATTTTCCAGATTGCTTCATAAAGAGACACAAACCTGCCACCTCACTGTTAGTCGCTGTGGGAGACTCACAAAGCACACACACACACCACTGACCCAGCTTTGTGTACATATGCCTCTCCACTGCTGAAAGCCATCACTTTCCACTCTCAATGACAATCTTGACACTTTCTCAATAAGACCCATGCAATTTTATCTCAGAGACCAAAAAAACAAAACAAAAACAGAAGCAATTTTCATGCTACTGAGAAGCTAATTAAACACAACGTGCCTGGGAAAGAATAGGACTGGGGAAAATATGTGTGTCTCTGTATACGGTTGAATCATGCAGAGTGCTCAGTGGGAGAGAGACAGACAGGTCAACTCTGACAGCTCTAACTCAGCTAAGAGAGGGAGAGCAAGTGTGAGGAAAGAAATAAAGAATGTAAGTGTGTATGTGTGTGTGGGGACACTGGAAGGGAGAGAAAAGAAACAGGCAGAGGGAAAACATGAAGAGAAAGCAAGAGGGAAAAATCACATTAACTTCCTTAACAGTCATTGTAAGCTGTGTTCAGGGTTGCAATTGATGTTCTGGCCCTGTGTTTATGTCAGAGTGAATGGTCAAACAGAAACGATCCTAAGAAATCATGGTTCTTCATTTACACTTTCTGTTACTGATTATTTCCAGAGGACACCGACTATATCCTCAAGTATATAGATGTTTATACTTCAGTTGCTACTGTGTTAAGGCAATTAATATAGCAGAATCCAATGTGCTGGAACATTTGGGCCTAAAAGCAAATAAAAAATGAAATGCATTGAAAGAGATTCATGCCACTGCCAATTTAAAAATTGAAAACAACGTATTTAACCAGATATACTGTTTTAGAAGGAAATGCTGCTTTATTTTCCACCCTGAGGGAAATTTTATATTTTGCTTTCCAGGATTTCCTCACACTATACCAGATCCAATTCCAAAACTTTTATTCCTCACATCCGGCTCATCTTTTCTTGCACAAACTATGTCAATTATAGCCAAAGTTTGAATCAAAACCAAATCATTGATGTATATATGAGTGTAGTAAAACACACTATGTTCAGCTTTATTTGTGTAACAGGGTAAAATAACAAAACTACATTAAATATTTAATAATATGCTTATTTTTTCTGCATTTATTACTCACAAAATACGGTCCGACCTTCAGTCAAATCAAAACCACAGACAAACACAGATTTCAGATGTTTGAATAAATTGATGAAATAGGAAGCAAAGAGGTGCTCCTCCATATAAATAGGCATACATATGATTACCTTGCAAAGTCTACTCTTTTCAATAACAAATGGTTGGTGTGGGCAATTTTTACAGGACCTCAGAAGATTATACAGATGTACAAAGCTGAAAGAGGATGCAAAAGCACTACTAAAAATCTGAGTGTTCCTGAGTCTACAATAAGACAAACAAGCCTCATCTGTTTTTCATTATTAGATCAGAGGAAGAACAACATTGCAGAGAAAAACTACAGCTGTGAAGCATGATGGAGGCAGCATTGTGGATTGGCCTGGGCACTTTGCAATCACTGAGGGAACAATATGCTGAAAATTGTACCAAAAAGTTTACAGGAGCAGGTCAGGGCAGCAATCCATCATGTACTGGTTAGGAGGGGTTAGGTGAAGCAACAAGTAAAAGACCACAGAGCATAAAAAGGAAATCCATACCTTAATGGGAAAAGAAAATTAATCATTAATGGCCACGTGGACATCATAGCCTGTTGTGGCATAACCTAAAATGGGCTGTGCTATATAACCCAGAAATATCTCAAACCAATTGTTGTGGAAAACTCAAAAGCACCTAGAGGAAATATTTGAAATTAGTTGCTTTCACTAATGAACAAATACATTTAATTTTACTAAACACACATTTTTTCTAAAGTACCAAGGGTACTTTCCAGCTTACATGGAGATTATTCAATACACTTAATTGAGGAGGATATTAAGTATAACTGGTTGTGGGTTTTTAGTCTAGGCAGATTGCGCTGGAATGTACTAAATTATAGGGCAGACCACACTGCATGATTATTCACTATAGATATCTTAATAATTCTAAATCCTTCCAAAATGTTTTTCTAGCAACCATATATATATAATGACCATGCATGTAATTAAATGAGCTATTCACATTCATAGCATTGCACAGTGTGTTGTTAAACACAAGATGATCAGTTAATAATCAATTTACAGTTCCAATAGCATAAAGCATCATAAATTTGAGGTAAATACACTTGTAATCTAATTCCCACAGTTTCTATTCTACATAAAGGAAATCTTACACAGATGAATGAACGGATACATGAATACATGCATGAATGGTAAGATTTGTTGACTTAAAGTTTCCATGAGTTTAATGAGTTGAGTAACAGTTAAGTATTACATGCAGTTTTTCCCTCTACAGCATAGGTGTCAAACTCTGGCCCGCGGGCCAAATTTGGCCTGCGAAGCCATACCAAATTACTATTAGAGCTGGCCTACTGGTATTATACAGCTAATATATATATTGTTTAGTATTAAGCTTTGCTTGTTCCATATTCAGTTTTTCAGCAAAACGTGTTTGAGTCCATAAGAAAAGATTCATTCTTATATCTGGAGGAATAAATACATTTCAATAAATATTAACGTTAGCCCGCGACTTTGTTCCAGTTTTGAATTTTGGCCCACTGTGTATTTGACTTTGATACCCCTGCTCTACAGCAACCAAAGGAGGAAAAACAGAATATATTAGCAAACTTGCCTGATTTATGTGCACTTAATGTGCTTATGATAGTCTATACTGCATTTTGCTGGCAGTTTCAGCACATCTGGAGAGAGGTGGAGTGGAGGAGAAAGGTAAAATGAAGACAACACCAGGGGAGTTAACAATGACTAGTTAGGCATTTTTGTGAAACAAATCTCTGGCCCACCACACTGAATCCATCTTTTCTTTTTATGCAAACGCAAATCGAGCATTTAGAAAATGTATGATTTAAATGTATTCATGATATGATCTGCTGGTGAAGGGCAACATATTTAGGAGGGGTCTATCACATCTGTCAGTCAGCCTGAAACTTATTATGTGGTCTGAAGTCTCTTGAAGATGCAAAAAAAAGAAAAGAAAGTTTTTTGTGGACCTTGAATTGAGTTGAGTTTATTGCCTAGAAAACATGAAATGCTCTAAAACTGAAACAAATTCTGCGGCATGTACCATTTTGCTTCCTGTACAGTCAGCCAGCTGTTATAACATTGGAACCAACTTGGCTGGAGTAATACATAGTCTACCTACTTAAATAGGTGTTAAACTAACTGTTGTACATACAATAGTTTCTTCCAAGTGAACATTATTACATTGCAAAACCAAAACACAATCTTGTATTTGCCAACCCACAAAGTATACTGAAAAGGGAATTTCGTTTTAGCTGTGGTGAGGCTCGGTATGAGAACACACTCTCATACTGAAAGCTACAGCTAAATAATTAAAGGGCAATCCCACCCTGAAATGGATTTCACAAATGCTACTTGTTTGTTCTCTGACAGCTCAGCCTATTTGTGAACACTGGCAACTACATTCCAGAGAAACTAATTAGCCAGTGGTCTGACAGACTGAGAGGAGTTAAGTATGAGTTTCACTGGTCTGAATCTCAGTACAGTTAGACAGTTGCAGGGTGCACAGTGAAATGTGGTAAGTTAAGAAAGCAATCTCACTACCCGAAACAAGATTAATGTGTTATTAGTGTGTTGCAATACAATTCATTAAAAGCAGTGATTCTTTAATTGACAAAATTGAATTATTATTCAAAATTGCACCATGATTGCATCTAGTTAACGTCTTTTTCAAAGCTACTACTGGGAAGGTCACACACATTACTTTCTAATTGTTTCATCTAGCAATGTGGCTCATGGAGCTGTTTATAAAGACCTGACTCGTGAGATTCAACCACACAGATCATACTTTGTAGCTGTTGCTCACATGGTCAGATAAAACAATATGTATATCATGATTACCTGTTTTTACACGAGTACATATTGTTGGTACGTGTGTGCACTGTTGGCATGTGGATGTGTACTGTATGTTTATTTACCTGTTTTGACAGCAGTAAAGCAGTGTGTGTCTGTTGTCTTGTATGAGCAGAAGAACCAGTAGTAATGCTTTGGCTCTTGTTATCGTAGACGGACTCTCTAGACAACGCAGCACTTTCAAAACCAAATCCTAAAAGCAAGGAAATTAAAATTATTCCTCAAACAGATTACATCCTCTGGCAACATAGCTAGTATTGTGTGTTTGTGTAGGATTATGGGAAAATGTGGTCCTGGACACATCTACTATTCTATGAATTGCAACCAGGTTTCCAAAAAAGATCAGATGCTCTGTAAGATGTAAAGAAACAAAAAAAAGCTGAACGCAACAATTTTTGTCTGTTTTTTTTTTTACTTCAATTAATGCTCATTCTGAAGCTACACACACAGAGACAAATTAACAGCAGACAAAGTACTGTGTTACTACAGAAGATGTCAAAAGGACCACATTCTGCCACACACAAACAGACTCACTGTAAAACCAATACTTCAAGTTGACTGGTGTTTTTGGTGGTGTGCAACTGCTGATTATTCTGCTGCTGCCAAAACCCCCTCAAACCAAAACAAAACTAAGCTTTGTAATTAAGACAAAATCATATATAGTCAAAAAAGTTTACAGATTTTAATATTGCTAAGAACAAATATTTAATTGAAAATGTTAATTTGGTAACATAATAAGTACTCTGGTAAATTTAAAGTTTAAAGAGAAAAAAGGACTTTGCTGTCCTAATATCACCTTATCATAAGAAACAGAAATCAACAGAAAAGAGAAAAATATCCAAACTAATAACATGTTCATTTCTTAAATTTTTTTAAAATGTATGTATAACAAGCTAAAAATTAATCAGCCCAGACAAGACACACATACACAAACTCGCATGCCTACAGCTACAACAACTATTCACTCAGCAGCAGTAACTGGTTGGAAAACATTTTGACTGACCACCCTTCATTACCATTATCATAATCACCAGCACCACTGAATGTGTGTGTGTGTGTGTGTCTCAGCAATGAGAAAGCATGTGTATACATGTGTGTTTATGGAGTTACACACTAAGTTAATTAATTTCAAAAGCCCAGTAGTGTGTGCCTTGCTGATAAGTCCCACCCCACTACCCATAATGCTTTGCTGAAGTAGAAGGCTACAGCATGTTCATTCAGCCAATTAGCCTAGATACTGACACACTCAACAAATTAACGCTTCTGCTTGAGTGTACACACACACACAGTCACTCACTCACATGCATGTACACATACACACACACACTAACAGAGTTCTGTGTAAACAAACTCTTGGTCTGTCTGTCCTTGTGCCAAGGGAAAGTGTGGGGGGGAGGGGATTGGAGGGTGAATGCATATCATTGTATAATTAGAGCAGAGTTGAAGTACTAAGTTTGTATTCTGGTGTTAAATTGGAAATACTCAATGCAAATAAATTCAGTTCAGAGTCAATTACCAATGCTAGACTTCAAGTTAAAACCTTCAAATCAATTTCAGCTCCTCTGCCTTACCAAGATTAGCACATCACATACACACTTGATGGACTGTCTTATAAAAAATTAAATAAGCAATTCCTGACAAATTAGTTCATGAACAGTTCAGCATCAGTTCATGAACTGTGTGGAAGAGAGAAAGAGAGTGGTAAAAACAGCGTGAAGACGCTAGGAATCTGAGAAGGCCAGTTTTGTTTGTTCTTGGTGTTGTTGTGTAGTTATCCAGGAGTGTTTGTATCCCTCAGCCACTGTGTAAAACTCCCTAATTAGAGACATTCCTCACATGAACTAAAAATCAACGCTTTCCTTGTAGTGATGTTACCACCAAATCATCTGTCAAATAATGCTCTAGCAATTTTACCACAATGGTTGTTTGTGTCTAGGATTCTGAGACACACTTTTTTTGTTGCTATACATTAAAATATACACTCACCCAATATTTTATTAGGTACACCTCACTAATAATAGGTTAGACACATTCTTACATTCAGAAATGCTTTCATTGTTTGTGGCACTGATTTATATAGAGTTTATATAGTGAGCCAAGAAAATACGCTCTACACCATTACACCAAAAAACATTCTTTCACATTGTTTACGCCAAATTCCTACTTTACTCTACTCAAAACACTGGATCTACAAATTGTGGAAAATTATTCTGAAAATGTTCCACAAGTTGTACAATTCCAAATATTGTGATTAGCTCATCAACTCCAGTACATAATATCATCAAAGGCTTCTGAGAATTGGAAAAAATCTCTATGTCTAAGAGACAAGGCTGAAAATCAATATTGGATGGTGCTCTTCATGCCCAATACAGTTCTCTCTCATGGAAATAACTGCATGGTCTCAGGAACACTTCCAGAACCACAGTTCACTGTGTCATCAACAAGTGCAGGTTAAAGCTCTGTCATGCAAAGAAGCAGTGAACATGATCCACCACCTTCTGTGAGCCAAAGCTCATTTAAAATGGACTGAGGCAAACTGTTCTGTGGTGTGTTCTCAGATTAAACAGTTAATAAGTCTTCTTTGTTTTATTCTCAATAAAATATAACTTTATGAGATTTGCAAAACATGAAAATTCCACACAGAAAGGCCCCAGCCAGATGGTGGAGATGAACCCAGGACCTTCTTGCTGTGAGGCAACAGTGCCAGCCACCGTGCTGATCATATTTTTATAGGTTTACATGCCTAACTGTACAGACGTGTTGCCATGTGACTATCAAATTAAATATTTGTGTTAAGAAGCCGTTAACCGATGTACCTAATGCTGTGGTTTGTACGTGTAGCCGGATGTGTTACACAAGTGATACACATACCCTGTTCTGTGTTACACGGTGTGTTTGAGTGCATGAGGTGAGCAAGGCAGCGGCCACAGCAGTGAGCAGGTGCTGCTGGACCCGGGCTCCAGCACCCCCTATGCCCTCCAAGATGGCTGCTGGACCACAGGTGTCAATTACTGATAGGAAGATTGCTGGGACCACCCGGGTTAGCCTAGAAAGAGACTGGAAAAACAGAAAAAGACACACACACACACACACACACACACACACACACACACAGATAATGTACGCTCCTCTGTAACATAGCACTGAAATTCCTTGCCATTAGTGAAGGAACAAGTGTCCAGTGATACATATTATGGAATAACAAATGACTGTGCCATTAAGAAAAACATTAATATAGTTCAAAGCCTGACAGTGGGTGATGTGGGATATCAAATGCTTCACATGGCCTGAATTAATACACAGTCCATCATAATAAAGTGGGTAGAGAAAGTTGGTATAGTTTCAGAAAGTATGTGGTTTGTGACGCATCATAATAAAGTAGTTGATATTCATTACTTGTGGTTCACTAGGAGAATCGCATCAGAATGAATTATTTTTTAGCAGACTATAACAGCAATACAAGAAATTCAGTCAGTCAAGCACATTTGGCTGCTTTAACTTTGTGTAATATATACAGCTGATGCAAATAAGTTTGTGAAATCAGCTTGAATTATTCAAAGTCAACTTGTATTAATCACATTTTTTTTACTATATCTTTATAGCTCTTACAAAGTTAGCTGTACATCTATGACATATCTTTATATATGTGAGCTTACAGAAATAGCAGTGACTCTGACAGCCTCCACAGTGGAGTGAGTGAACAGGTACCACAGGGCGGAGCCTATCTCTGTGGTGGCCAGGTGATGGGAGGGACCAGACAGCACTGTTGATATGTTCTCTATTGCTTTTGCTGCCATATGATGAACTGTAGTGTCATCCTGAAAGACAAACATAAATGTATTTCTAAATCGTGTATATCAACTCTGACATAGAGATCAGCTAACTGCACTGGGACTACACGAGGTAATTTAAGTATGTAGCATATAGTAAAAGATCAAATTAAGGTGGCACTGACTACACTACCAACTACACTTATAATAACAGGCTAGTGACAAAAACCTCAACAGTTGTCCTTCAGCAAAGACAAAGAATACCAAGCAGAAACACTTAGAAACATAAACAGAGACAATACAGACAGAAAAAGTTGTTGTTTTACTACTGCCTGTGCTAGAAGCAATTTGTGTGCCAGCACAATCAACTGGTGAAGGTCACACATGTGTAAAGCTAAGCTTTCATACTGGTGTGCATCTTAATAGCAGAGTATATTATAATGATAAGGGTTCAGCATTTTCTGGTTGATTGTTAAATTCAACACCCAAAACCCGATTACTGAAAAATGTGGCCACGATGTACAAAAAAAGTAATAAAATCACAAACTGACAATTAGATTAGCTCTCAGTGACATCTCAGTACAAAACGGAGACCGAAATTGTGCGTATGTATGAGTGAACTTGTGTATTAACATGTTTGTGTGCATATTCGATGTGTATACTGTATGTGCCTACACACCTTTGCTTCAGTAGAGAATAGTTGTCAGTGTTCAGACAATGGGCTAATGAAATGTCTGTGGCTGAGGAAATTAGTTTTCCAGGAATGTCATTGTGGAGAAAGCCAGGAAGTAGAACAGAAGTGATTGCCTCTGTCAAGTTATTATTGTGTTTCACTGTGTTACATCATTTACACGCAATCTCCCTAGATATGGGATATGATAGAGCCTATTCATACAAAAACAGCTAATAGTATTTTGTGGTAAAGGCTCATATGAACAGCTGAAACATTTATTTCACTCTGAAATGTATTATGTTAATTCTGAAAAACACATCAGTTTATACTTAAAAGCTGTTGTACAGTTCACAAAGTCAACACTTTTTGTTTATAAAGTAAGTATAAATAATGCGATACTTAAGACAAAGTCGAAACAATAACAGTGATACTGGATACAAAAAATATTTTTTCCCTCAAAAACAACTGAACTCATATCATGTCAGTTTGAAATGATGTTCACATTAGACCTAAGTTGAAGCAAGTTTTTGCATAATGTGCTCTGACTGTGTCAAAGAATATCCTTTGGTCCCAAAATACAATAACAACATTTTGTATTAATCCTCTCTTGAAAAAAAGGATAAATCATTTGGCTTCTGTTCATCACAAAATGGCAAAATGTAATTTTAGGTGTTAAAAAGTTGGTTCTCTCGTGGACACGTTTACCTGTGACATTGAAGAAAGCATCTGTGATCAGGCTGCAAACCTTGGTTTTTTCATGTCATACATCACATATGACATACAACAAGTATATGGAAACAAAATCAAAACTAATATCTTAAATAGATGACCTATTAATCCAATATAGAACATCACATTGCACTATTCACCACCAAGAGACTATGTTGAACAACGGCATAATGAATCCTCTGGCACCCCTCCGGGAACCAATAGAATGGTCTGTTCCAGCATTCCCCAGGCCGTGCGGGCCAGCTCACTAATGAGCCCACGGGGGAGCACCCACTGTCTGTGTGTTTAATAGACTGTAGCCCTGCCAAGAACTACACAGAGAAGAGGAGGGGTGTTAAAGACGAAGAGTGAGAGAGATAGAGTGAGAGAGATATCCTTATATGTGGTGAGAAACAAGTTGCTAATGCAAGAAATTCCATCATTATGATGCAGAGAGAAATACAGCAGACAGAGAAAAGAGTAAGTCATTCGCACTATAATGTCTCCTAGTATAAGTACTCTCATTATATTATCCACATAGCTCTAGTTAGACTTTACATTCCCAGAAAGGTAAGCTCAAATAAATTAGTAAGTAACATTTTTACAATTGTTCTTCCAATAATCTGGGTATATGACCAATAAAAATATTTTTGCATTTTGTTCTATAAAGAGGCCTGTAATATGATGGAAACTGTTCAGTTCAGAAAAGAGCTTGAAGGGTTAACAAGCATTAACAAGACTAAACTAAAGAAACATACTTTTACTTGTCATGTCTTTGAACATATGGAGTCATAAGATGGTCAGGCTGGAATATGAACCACTCTGTAAACAATTTCTCCAGAAGCTATTTAGAGTTGGGTGTTTCAATTAGGTAAATGAGATCAGAAGACTATATCACCAACTCCTATAACAAAATAAATAAATTGTTTTAAATAAGAAAAAGTCACAAAAGTAACCAGTGTCTGTCAAATCACTGCTTTCCATTTTTTTCCAAACACCTCTAGGCTGATACTCTGAGACAAAAATGTATAACATCATGTATGGAGAAGAAAAAAAAGGAGACACACACCATCACCAAAATATCATCCCAACTGTGAACCATGGTGGATGGAGCATTGTGAGAACAAAATGATGCAACTAGACATTAACCTAAAGTCAGTACCCTGATTTTAACCGACTGACATCCTCTGCACATGAAGGTTGTTCAGCTAAGACAGGCCGTAATGGGAATGGCCACAAGATCGTCCTCATTGTTGTGGAAATATCTACAGGAAGTGTCTGATTGAGGTTGTTGCTGCTAAAGGAGGTTCTACCACCGACTAAAGTTAATTTTCCCCTTTCAGGCCTGTACTGTTAGTAATAGCTCAATGTGTTCAGTGAAGACATGAGGAGTACAGTGCTTTGTATGTTAAATGAGTAATCACACTGCTTTTGTAATTGTGACTTCCACAAAGATCAGACAGCATATTGGTGGGGGGTTAATTTACTGTGCACTCTTCAAGGTAATCCACCCTCCTTAATGCTACTCTGTTGCCAAATGGATCAGGGCTACTACTGCCACTTGTGAGACAATAAAAGATATACTAGGCATTTGTTTTTCAAATGTAGAGTAAGAACTATAAACCAGAGTTATACCTATGGCCAAGCCTAATGTATTTTAAAATCTGGAACTATATCACCACTTATCACCATCCCATCACCACTTAGTTTCATGAGGCAGGCAGAAGATATAGAGGAGGCGTCACCCTCCATTTAAAATCACTTTTGCATCACGCCTCCTAAAAGAAAAACTAAATAATGGGGAAAAAAAATCCCTTAAGGCATTTTGCGATGCCAAATATTGTAACACTTATAAATGATCAGCAGAGTAAGGTGAAAATTTGGAAGTTACAAATAGACAGTAGCTCAGCATTTGTAGAAACTGTGCTTAGATGCAATCAAGCCTGCTTGTATTGATGTCCAAGATACAAAATGTTTTGTGAGCAATTTTCTTAAATACTATCTGATATGAATAATACTATTACTATTTACATGGTGAAGTTCAACCCTTTAGTATTTTTTTTTTAGGTATACACTGAAAATATATGTACGGCACATGCAACACAACAAGGTGTTTGGAAACTGACTGAAGTCTCAGAAGGTTATGATTTCAACTGCAGTCTTTACAAGCACTAGGAGGAGCAGATTAACTGCTTTATTCAAGTCAAGTCAAGTCAAGTTTATTTATAAAGCACATTTAAAAACAACCGAGGCTGACCAAAGTGCTGTACAATAAAATACAAATATAAAATACAATAAAACACAAATACATAAAACACCTCACTGATAAAACAATAGATTAAAACAATAAGTTAAACCTTGCTAAAGGCCAATGAGAAGAGGTGAGTTTTAACAGCAGTTTTAAAGGTTCCTAGGCTTGTGGAGAATCTGATGTGAGGAGGTAAACTGTTCCACAGTCTGGGTGCAGCCACAGCAAAAGCCCTCTCTCCCCTAGTCTTTAGTCTGTACCTGGGAACATCTAAAAGCATCAGGTCTGCTGACCTCAAAGATCTCCTGGGGCGGTAAATGCTAAGAAGCTCTGCCAGGTAAGGAGGTGCAGTACCGTTAAGAACCTTAAAAACCAGCAGTAAAATTTTAAAATCAATCCTAAAAGCAACTGGGAGCCAGTGGAGAGAGCAGAGGACCGGAGTGATGTGGTCTCTCTTTTTGGAACCGGTCAGCATGCGAGCAGCAGCGTTCTGCACCAGTTGGAGGCGATGCAGACAGGAACGATCTAAACCAGCATAAAGGGAGTTACAGTAGTCCAGCCGTGAAGTAATAAAAGCATGGACCACCCTTTCTAGATCGTTCCTGGACAGGTAGGACTTATTCTTCCAGCGGTAACTGCTGTTCAAAGAACATCAACTGTATATGTAGCTCCAAGACAGAGAGGTAAAGCTAATCCGTATTTGTAAACGTAACCTCAGATATATTCTGTCAGTAACAAACTATGACTTGCATCACCATTGGACACACAGCAGCACTCAAGATAGATTTAGCCCCCATCTTGACATCTTGCCCAACAACAGTTTGGCATGTGGAGGGGCTGGGGATCAACTATTAACCATGCTCTAACACATGAGACCACAGATGCAATTATAGGTAGACTACTAAAGGCATATGTTACAATTTAGTGTGTGCCATAGTATTTCACTCAAAAAGAAAAATGTCAAGTTCTTGGTTCTGAGTTAAGGAACTGATGAAATAATTAGGTTGGGAAAATGTGGTATACTAAGCCTCATTCTATCAATAATTGTATGAGCTATTAAAATTCAGAATCAAGTTGCAACTGCCAGAGTCATTTTACTGGCAATTGGAATGACAGCACTGCAATTTCACTTCATGACCTCAGCTGACAAGACAAGACAATGCTCTTTGCTTGTTCTAGTTTACAGACACCAGGGATGTGTTTGGTATATTTTGGTATCCTCTTCTGCTGTGTTGGACTAAATCAGAGATACGGGGCTTTGAATTCCAAAACATGTACTAATATTAATTATATTTCTAGCATTATGAGCTATTGTTTAAGTTATTGTTAGTTATTGTTAAATTAAAAAGTGAAGCTTACTGGATGAACAGGTGAACCACATGCCAGAGGGCATATAGCTCACCTGCTGAGGCCCAGGTTCAAGTCTGCCCCAGGCTATTTCCTGTGTGTCATTCCCCCTACTTTCTCTCCACCTTTCTTGTCTACTGTACTGTCCTGTCCCCCCAAAAGTAAAAATGCACAAAAATGAATGAAACATTTCACAAATTCCAAATCATTGACAGATTAAAATACGATTGATTCTGACCTTAGAAGAGGTTACAGAGTTTATTGGGAAAATAGATT
Organism: Perissodus microlepis; assembly: GCF_051167445.1. Taxonomy (NCBI): domain Eukaryota; kingdom Metazoa; phylum Chordata; class Actinopteri; order Cichliformes; family Cichlidae; genus Perissodus; species Perissodus microlepis. Next base: position 13,343,546 of record NC_140471.1, read on the forward strand.
CATGATCTCGGGTAAAACTTACAAAGCTAGACCAAAGGTTTTCCTTTGGTCAATAGTATAATAGCAGTATAATAACTGTAAAAATATAAGAAACAAAATGTTAAGATGATTAATTCAGCTTTCCAGGAGTGCATTGGCCAGATCTAACACAAGCAACAGGAAAGCAAAGCATAAGAATTTAAGTTTGTAAGGTTTAAACTCAGAATTACCAAAAATAGAAACAATCGGTTTCATCAGAAATCAATATGACTAACTGGCTTTATGGCAAGTAGTTTAAACTTTAAAAAAATCTCCCTTTTTCCACAGAAAGATTTATGTGCTTTGAACCCCTGGCAAAAAAAAAGAACAAAAAATTCAAATGAAAGAGTTCAAAGGCTGGGCTGATACTGAACAATAAAACCCTGTCTTTAAATGTTGATCAGTGGAATAGATTTATATCCAAACATGTTTGCACCTGTCTGCTGAGTCTGAAGTACAAAGACAAGCAGATCAGAAAAACTAAATCACTTTCTTGAGTTGAAATCTTGTGCATGTTTAAGCACACTTTTTCACGTTTCATGTGGTTTCTCTTTCCATTTAAAATCCTTTAGAAGCCAGTGCACCTGGTTTTGAATAAGCCCCCATGGCAGCAACGCAGACATTGTCTACTGACCTCGCACACTACACATCTAACACCCCAAAGAGAAACACAGGCTTGTAGACAAACAGGTAAACATCGAGGAACAAAGGCTTATAAGCTGACTTGGACAAAATAGCTGACAGGAGAAAAAATTTATGCACAAGTAATAGAGATGTGGGAAAGGACTGATTAGGTGGGAAAACCAATATGTCACGAAAAAAAGAAAAACATACCGGTACATATTAAATATAGCTGCAAGCACTGAGGAGGGGGCAAGAGGTTCAATAGGCCACTGTCACTGAGGCAACTTGATCCGGTCAATAGCCTGGATGGAAGCATGTTATGGGGACGCTTGTTGCAGCGCCTCCAAATGGTCAAATCATACAATTTTCTTCACCTTTATGTCAACAAAAGGAAATTTGAAGATACTACCTCACTTCTCATCTCACAGCTTTGTGCCAAATTTGATTGGCTGTGTATCTCTGACAATTTTGCCAAAACTTGAAAATAAATAAATAAATATGACCATGCAAATAATTTAATTTAATTAAAGTTTTGGGTTTTTTTGTAAAGAAAATTAAGTATTGCATGAACTGAAGTAGTGCTCTGAACTCCACTTGATCAAATGAAGCCAATGGTCAAGCATTGCTAAAATTCAAACATATGTTTTAGCTAACAATTATGTAAAGAACTATTAGCAAAACCATTCAGACCCACTGTGGTGTGGTGAGTTTCAATCGTGAGTTTCATGAGATTTCAGTCAAACAGGAAGCAAAAATGTTCCTTTCCTTTAAAAAAACAACCCCCCCCCCAAAAAAAACCAAAAAAAAAACCAAGAAACAAAACAAACAACCCATGAAGATGCACATTTCCTTGGCAGTTTTACAATTCAGTGAGACACCATCTCAACTTGGCACATGAGCTTCATCCCAGCGTTATGGAAAAACACAATATGACTAAACTAACACCAACATAAAAACTCCTTTTCTATACCTTTATTCAACATAAAAATCACTTGGTCCAGACTGGGATAAGCAAAAGAACCTCTATGCTAATGATTTCTTCCAAAGCTACTTGAAGTCAGATCCTCCAGTTAAAGGGATGCGAATGAAAGAGTGGGTTGTAGAAATGCTCCTGCCTATAAAAAAAAAAGTCATACAGTGTGTCTTGTGAAAGTCTAGTCTTCTCAAGAGCCATACCTGACAGGGCCTTAGAAGAAGCATAATAAGGATTCAGAAAGCTGGAAAATGCTACATAACCAAGCAAGCATGTGCTCACAGTTAAAATCAACAACAGAATTACTGAAAAAGATGATTATTCATTTTTTGCAAAGTAAGACAAGTCAGAGTGACCAATCCAAGTTGAGACTGAGTAGCCTAAGTGGAGGGTTGCTGAGTTTCTTAAGTACCAACACTGTGCCAGGCTGTTATGGTGAAGGGAGACCCAAGTGTAAAATCAAAGCTGTCCATTTATCAGTTGAGCTATGTTCAGTAGTTATAAGCGCTGAGTGTTGACCAAAGAAATGAGATGAAGAATTTCAGACATGTCCTGTCAGCAGGAGGCACTGGAGCAGACCAGGACATGCTGGAGAACATCTCTTGGATGACCTGGACCTCAAAGTGTTCCCAGGTGGAGAGACGAAGATCTGGGTTTCTCTGCTTAAACTACGCCTCGTAAGACTCAAAACTAGCAGCAGAAGCAGAAAATGGATGGATGCATGGATAAATGGAGGGATCGATTTTCCAGACTGAGATCTGAGTAATTATTCAGTGTATTCATCCAAAGACTGAGATGTACATCTCTGTATGTTGTTAGTAAAGTCAGATTGTGTTTGTTTCTAATTGTGCTTAAAGCATAACTATTGGTCATTAAAAAATACATTACTTTTTTTTAATTGCAAGCTTTTAATTTCAGGTAGATACATCTGGATCCTTTTACTCAAGCAGGAACCTTCCATCTAATTGTCCACAACCACAGAAAAAGCTAGCAAGGAGTGCCCTAAATCACTGTGCCAAATTTCAAACCTTTTTTTTAACCCCAAAAGAGTTAAAAGCTTGATTGTCTAAGAAAAACAATAATGTATAAGGGGGAAAAAAAGTTATACTTTATTAGGTTATACTGCGTCATATGTTGGCCTATTTTCCTTCATTTTTTGTTCATTAAACATGGGGATTAATTCTAAAAAAGGATTCTGAAGAATACGATGAGTAAGTATCCATTATTATATAACACATTTACTAACATTAATGCTAGGTGTGTGTGTGTGTGTGTGTGTTCATGCATATACAATGGTCATCCTATGTTAGACAAAAGGGTAGGGCCCACGACATCCCCCTCTGGTCTCCTCTCCTTTGTGGAAGATAGTGTTAAATCATTAATAGGCCCACCACCGCTGTGTGTGTATGTATGTTTGTATGTAAGGATCCATGTGTGTAAGGGGGAGTTCTGCCTTTGGCCCCGTGGCTTCTATCACTGCAATACTGTTCACACATCACTTTTTTTGCACACACGCGCACACGCACACATATATTCACACATACACTTTTCATCTTAGGCAGTTGAAGCATCATCTTGTTCAGACTCATAAATAATTTCCTGTAGCTCAGTCTGGCCTGGAAACCTGCCTTTCACTCCATGCCATCCACTCCCCCTGTCCAACTACAACTTTCTCTCTTTCTCCCTGCCATCTCCACCCCCTTCCCTACTACACTGATCCTTCTTTCTTCATTTCTGTCAGTCCCCATTTCCTCCACCATATCGCTCTACTGACAAAACCAACAAATTGGCTCTGTGCCTTAGCTACTAAAAATATTTCATCTAAAAACTAATTAGCTATACTGATCAATATTTTTATATAAAAACTGGACCAAATCTAGCCTTATATGTGACAGAATTGTCAACTAGTCTCATATTGTCTTCACTTTGCTTTCCTTAGGGTAAGGGATTCAATAAACCTTAAAGAAATCAATAGAGACCATCTGTCTAGATCTAAATTCACATTTTTTGACATTTAAGACAACACTGATGCCATGGGAGCAGCTCATTCTTTTATATGGGGTGCGTGTACTCTCTATTTTGGGCTATTTCATCATGGGTTAACAGGTCACCCCTGTCAAGCAAAATTCAACTTTACTCAGTAGCCTGTTGTAGCTCTTTCTCCATCAACCTTCTCGCAGCTAAGCCATTAAACACTTCAATTTTTAGCTTATTTTGTTCACATGGCAGGCTTAAGCTCTTCCTATAGTTAAACAGACTGCAAAGGTCATTCAGAAATCTCTAGTTTGCTTATATTTAAACAGTTCATGTCGGATTTGTGTTATTTTTGCCAGGCCTTTACGTGACTAACTGGAGGACAATTGCAGTCAAAACTTCTGATATTTAGTGGAACTGTTTTCTATATCCATTCAATATTTCATATGCCACTAACTGTCCCAAAAAGGAGGATGCTTTAAATCTCATGGTCAAATTCTGCATCATTTTTTTCTCTAAACCTACTTTTAGAAGTTGTAGACAAAGAGCTAAGATAGAAACTTCATCTGTGCACAACCTGAAGTTAAAGCAACATCTAAATCAGATGTGGCTTTGTATTCTTCATCATGACATTTGTGATGGGGTACTTGGTAAAGTTTCCTCCTAATGACTTTTCTGGTGCATCATCTCTGCATGGTGGAAAAATACTGCTAAAGCTTACTGCAACCACAATGAACTGCAATTTTTTTCATTTTCACAGTTTTCCTTAAGAGGACCTTATTAAAGATTTTGGAAATTATAATATGGAGGTGTTTTAATATAGCCTTAACTTGATTTATAAACATCAGTTAACTTAAAGCTCCTCAGTCAATTGCTTAGAAAGCCCATGGCAGTTCTCAACCTAATCAACACATTTTAGTGCTTCACTGAAATTGTTAATCAAGTTTTACTGTTTAACAAGTAAAAGAAAATAAAGCAACAAAACAAGTATTTTGCCCATAGGTGCCCAAACAAGGATTTGTATCTCAAACATCCAACCATATAATGTGACCACTATCTCTCCAATAATTGTAAAACCCATGAGACAAAGTTCGCCCAAATAGACAGCTCTGTAACGTGATGACAAATATTATTCTACTGGAAAAACAGCTCGTCAGGGAAAGGGAGACTGGGAGGAGAGAGAAAATGGAGTGTGAGAGGGAGAGATGGAAAAAGAGTGAGGCAGGTTGGGTCTTAGGATGAGTGTCTGGTCCCTAAGGCTGTGTGTGAGTAGTGTGTGTTTCCATCAGCATACTCTCTCAGCTCAATAATGATAAATAAGTCAACCTTCTCTCTCCTCCCCTACACCCCTCTCCTCGCTCCTGTCACACACACACACACACAAACACACACGCACACGCACCTCTTCTCTGTTCATCTACCCCCCTACACTCCCAGTGGTAATGAAGCAACAGTAGGTACTAGCTGACAACTGTGCAGACCGGTTTCATCTATATTCATTCTGCTATAGTGGGCCACCACAGCAAGACCCTTTCTGCACCTGAGAGACAAAACAACATCTCCTTCTTTCCTTTTACCTGTTCACTGTATATCACTGTCTACCAAATGTGTCCCTAATCCGTGGGAAAAGGTCACCGTGTAAAAATACTAGAAAGACAAACACTGTATATTTCTTTATGTGATGTGGGAGCACTTTCTTAATAGACATGCTTCAAAAACCACAAGCCCATTTCTAATCTTTATTTTAGTGTTAAATCAACTACAGTCTTATAAGTTCACTTTTAAAAAAAAACAAAAAAAACACAGTAATGTAAAAGGCAAAGTAAGAAAAAGGGATGAAATAAGACAGAAAAAGAAAAAAGTGAAAGAAAAAATTGCAAAAAGGAAAGAAGTATCTACATTTCTATTTGTGTTTCTGCTCCATCTACTGTATATGTGTGTCTGGAGGGTCCTAATTGCTGCTGAGGTCAGACTGCTGAGCAGTAAAGGGTTGTGTTTGATGCAGGTAAGAGTGCGAATGCGCACATGTGTGTGTGTGTGTGTGTGTGTGTGTGACTGCTCTGCATGCCCTTGACTTGCAGCTGGCAAACAACGCTTTAGGCCCCCACAGCTGCCTCATCATTACAGTTCACAGGGATCCCCTGCCACACACTCTTGCGCACACACACACACACACAGTGAGAGAGATTTAGTCACAGCTACACAGGCACAGACAAACAGACACACGCAGACATACACAGAGACACTCACCCCTTCCCGCAGGCTCCTCATTAAGCCAGTGTAGGCGGCAGCGGGAACGAACCACAGTCCCTCTGGGGAGCCTCTCTTCTTCTCCTGATAGAGAGGCATAGAAAAGAGAGGGAGAAAGGGTGAGAGAAGAGAGATGGAGGGGATACAGTAAAGGGAGGAGGGGGGCAGTGGAGGAGTAGAGTGGGAGTGAGAGAAAGGCAGAGTGTAGGAGATGCGGAGTGCAGCAGAGAGGAGTTGAGGAAAGGGTAAGAAAAGGGTGCAAAAGGAGCCAGGGCATCTTTATTACTTAACTGCATTTGCAATACTCAAATTAAGACTTTTTCCATCAAAATATTTTAAAAATATAGGAACAAGGTACATGTGAGTATTATAAATAGTGTTTTTTCATTGACTATTTAAGAAACAATCTGTTATCTATTAGTATTAGCAGTAAATGACATTTCAAAAAATAGTTGAAATAATGTGTTACAACTTCCTATGGACTAAGCTGATGGTTTTGGTTGCTCTGTCAAACCATAAACCCACACATAATTCTGAATAATCCTGAAATTATCATGTATTTTATATTAATCTGGGAAATCTAGTATGGTATTTTTTCCTGTGAATCAACTTAAATGTTCAGTCATCAAAAATGTTGCCACTGTATTTTCAGTTATTCACATGATCATATGTTTACCATTTACTTCTTATCCTGACAAAATAGGCTTTACATTTATATTGTCTTAAATCCACAAAATTGAGATAAATTCAACAATTCAACTTTTTTTTGTCAAATAATTCTCTGTTCCATTGCAATTGTACAGGCTCTAGGCTACATCTAACCTTGAGGATAAAGTCAGCACTGGAGGCTATAGCTAATCGTTGTCATTGACTGGGGCTGCAGGAGAGTAAAGAAGATCATTTTACCAGGGGACACTTACAGAGCCATTCCACATTACTCAAACTGTTTCTCCTGCCATTATAGAGACAAAGTGGGTCCACATGGCTGGTAGAGCTCAGATCCCATGAAGGATTTTCATCTGAACTGTTTGTAATTAAGACATTTGCTTTCACTAATGCTGCTAAATTAACTTAACTATTCATTAAGGTGTTAAAGACAGTCGTGTACTGTTAGCTGTTAGCATGAGACAACAAAACACCCAATTTTACTTACTATTTAAAATCAGTCTGATAATATGTTAATTCATCCTTGTAAAGCCCAATAAGGATACAGGTTTTTATGGTGTTTTTTTTTTTCAAGGGTATATCTAGCCTCAAGAACACAGGAAGCAATGTAGCTGACACTAAGCAGAAAACCTATCAGATCATCAGACCACCAACCTTGAGACTCTAAAAACAGTCCAAATAAAAAAACTACTGTGTTTTTGGAGATCTAATTCTTAAACTGGCATGGAATGAAAAAACGTAAAGGTTAAAACACGTTTTCATGGAGGGGTCCTTTTAAAGAAGTTGACTCAGAGAAATGTTGTGGATATATGCACTCAACATCATGAAACCAAAAAGAAGTTAATTTGAAACACTTGAATTAGTTTGTGACTTTTCAAGACAATGAATATACCCATCAAAAAGTTTATGTAATTACGCTGCATTCAAGAGAAACTGAGTTTTGAAAAGATAAACGTGACCATTTCAGTCTTGATGGTGCATCAAGGACAGCCAGAACCATTGAAAAATACAATTTCATATCACCAGGCCAAGATTAGATTAACTTTTGTAGTATATATAATAACTAAACTGAATGTATGTGCCTCCCACACTCTAATAAGAGCTTTGGGTGATTGCATAGCAAATTTCTGCAGAGATCTGAGGCAATATACATTATATAATGTTCCTCTGACAACTCTGCAGTTTGCGATATATATATATGCGTGATATATATATGCACTAAAATTTCAGTAACACTAAAGACACTACATTACAGAGCATCTTAAGGATGGTAAGTTGATATAAGATCATTTTTTTACTATAACTAAATGAAAATGTATACGTTTAAATTGCTGGTTAGATGATCTCTGTGGGAGCTAGAACACATTTGTATCAGTGGACAAACACAATTCCTGCAGGAGCTTAAGAGTCAATTTATTAGGAGCTTCGACACAGCAATGAGATTGTTTAAGGTTTCAGAGAATAATATGTGCAATCAGGTGGGCGGATTGATTTTTAAAGGTTATCCATCAGTTGAGTAAATAAAAATCTTATGCTTAATTGACCTGCCTGGGTAAATTAGGTTAACTGGCAATAAATTGGCAGTGCCCCTGGTAATGAAGTCAAACAAGGCCCCCTTCGCTCTAATTCTCAGGGCTGGGGGTCAATTAAATTCCAACTGAATTTAGTTAGTGTGTAGATATAAGGTCCATTACCTGATGACAGAGTACTTTCATTCATTTCACCTAAAGCTGAACATTACCACTGAAGAAATAACAAACAGTCTTACTTGTGACATCAATTCTGTGTTCATTTTTACTTATTAACTGAAGAAATCAATTTCACTGCTGAACGATTGGCGAAAGATGATATGACAGATTCACAGCCACTTAAAGTTAACAGCAAGGTGAGCAGCCAGTGAATCATTTCTTTCATTGTATTCCTTACTGCTTGTATTAACATAATTGTTCGGGTCATTTAATGACATAATATGCCACTGCCTTGTCTAGTATGTAGAAGAAAGCTTCAACAATATTAAGAGAATTTGTCTGAGACTAATTAAAGACCTTCATGAATTAGTCTTAACAATGGTGTATGGAAAACAGACTTTAAATCGCAGGTTAACAGTAAAAAAAAAAATAAAATCAAACAGTAAGAAATGCACCTGCCCCAATCTGCTGATTTCTTCTTTGACAAAAATGCCAAATAACATTTCTATTAACAGCTCCTCTTCTGTTGTACCTCCTCTAATCAAGGAAAAATCTACTTCACAAAGAATGAGTGTTAAAAAAACGAGTAATGTTCTTGCCACTTATGCAACCTCCTGCAATGAGTGCCCTTTTCATGCCTAAAGCAAGGATGCATGTGGACCGACTTCTATAGACGTGTTTGGAAACATAATCATGTTTCAATAAACTGCAACATATCTATCTCTTTAAAAATGTCTCTTCACGTTGGCTTCTGACATTCAAAGTGTACCTGAGAGGAGATGAGGTAGAGGAACTCTGCGAGTGGTGGCAGCAGGAGCCGTTTTATTTTACTGTTCCTTAGATTATCCCTCAGCAGGTCTGTTAGTGTGGACACAGCCTGCAAAGAGCATGACAGACACTTTCAATAGTACTTCTATTTTCAATTGAAGTTCAACCACATGAAAATTAAAAATAATAATAATAATAATAATAATTAAAAAAATGATACTATCTGCACAATAAAATTACAATTCATTGTACATTTATATATTTCCCTAGGGCTGGACATATTCTATTTTTTAATACAAGCCAGGGGCATCTGTATTACCCAGAGACATCACCAGAAGCTTGGCAATGCTCTGCTAGCACATAAAAATTTCAACTTCAAAACTCTTATATTCTAACATTATTTTTAAGTTGAGGTAGCAAATACAAAAAGCTTAGCTAAAACCAAATATCTAATTCATGAATGCAATCAACTAAAAATCTTAAGGAAAAACAGGAAAATTGATTTTGTCAAAGTCACTAAGGCCACTGTGTACAGAGATCATAATTTCAAAGCCTACAAAGCTGTCCCACTGTGTAGGATTATAGTCCAAATCTACCAGGAGCTGCCTGTGTTGTAGTCAACAAAAACCTGGTCTACAACTTTTGAGGAACGAAGACATGCATATTATTTAGAATTTGATGACTAAAACGGCAACAACGTCATGCTAACCTGAAAAACATTTAACAACTGTTTGTTTTAGTAAAGCTGAACAATTATCCACTGATATTCTTTGAAAGAACCTGCAAATGCAATATTGTCACTTCTTCTATGAGGTAAGACATAATTGGTATATCTATAGCCCTGTGAAAGGCTGGAAACATGTCCAGGGTGTATTTCATGACTTAGAGGATGGATATGCTCAAGGTCCTCTATTCATCCAGTTCAGGGGGGCAGAGTTAAGAAAACAGAAGCATGGATGGGATATACATTAAATACAAAAAAAAAAAAAAAAAAAAAATCCCATTGAACTCAGATGTAAACACACACACAGACTTAATTATATGCAAACACAGCCTTTCTGGCTGGCTGCTTCCTGACATTAGCATTACTGCCAGCTTTCCCCCCTCTGTGATCTGATGCAAGTTCTGCCTCATTCCTCTTTTGTTCCTGCTTTCTTCTTTATTTTTTCCATTGTTTCCATTCTCTCCCAGTTTTGTATCATTTCTGTATTGTTGAACACATTTTCTCCTTCTCTTCCATTTTAAATTTGCCTGCTGTGATTCTATTACAGCTCTCTCGCCAATCCTGTCTGTTAGCTATGTTGTTCTGTCTGTCCATTTTAGGGTGAGGAGGTGTGACAGATTTTGATGTTCTCTCCCACAGAAATTTTTACTACAGTTACACTCAAGCGATTGTATTTTGCCATTTTCCAATCTTCTCTCTCACTCCCTTAGTGAGATCAAACCACTAACAATTTCTAAATGGAAAAGGTTGGGAATTAATATGCTGGGGTGTGTTAGAAACTGGTCAAGCAGCTGCACTCAGGGAGAGGGGAGAGGTAGAGAAAAAAAAGCCTACATGAAGACGTGTAAAAAATAATTCCCAGACAACACCTTACAATTATCTCAGCATCAGCACTTCAGGTGAAAACTATGCACATCAATGCACACAAGGAAATACAAACCCATGCACTTGATTAACACACATAAACAACAACGCAGACACACACACAATAAACAGTGCAATGACCAGTTACTGCGGTGGACTATTAGCCTTATAGAAGACTGAAGACTCAACCAGAATTAATAGGTAACACAAGCCCATAAAGCGGTGACAGAGGAGACTGGCTTATAATTCAGTACACCAGGATTTCAATCCCAGCTGTCACAGCGTGAAAGGCGGGGGCACACCTGGATAGGTTGTCAGTTTGTTGCACGGCTAAATTCAGATTAATGGATCACATATCTTATACTAACAATGTCAGGCACAGATTATCACAGCATCTAAAAACACATTCACCAAATATCTCTAGGAAACAAGACTTTTATATTGTTTACCCATAAGAGTATCCAGATGGCACTGTAGATTTCAGTTTTAACTTTAATCAAAATCAGTCTTAACATAATTACACAACACAGTCGGTCCAAACTTTTTTTTTCTTTTTTACAAAGGATATTTAGAAATCCAGAAATGTCTTTGTTGAGCCATTACCCTCTGAATATGTCTTCTTAAGGATTGCTGTGAGCTTTTAAAATTCATTCCTTTCCTATAACCCTTCACAGTTCAAGCTTTTGTGGCAAAACTCCCAGAAAAGCTGGGGAAGATCATGTGTAGTGGATTTTGAAAGCGCAGCTTCTCTATCTCACATTAAGAAAGCAAGAAACATGCATTAGTAACATTAAAACAAAACATTTATTTTTCATTTAATTCTATTTGACGGCTGAAGGACAATGACAGACTCACTGTAGAAAGACAAAAGAGAAACAAACAGGACAGGAAGAAAGAACAGTGAGACAGGAAGAGAGACAGACGAGTGTGTCTATTGAAGAGTAATGAAAGCATATAGCAGCTACCATGGTAACTAAGCCCAGCCCCAAAACTCTGATTAGCAGAATATCAGTGAGAGGACCCCTGCTGAGACAACACACACACACACACCAGAGAAAAATACTCTTTTATTGGTCATCTGTTAGCATCACTATAACATAAGGACAAACACAAACACAGATGCACCAAAAGCAGGAAAAAAAACAAACAAACAACCCCCCCCCCCCCCCCACACACACACACACACACACAAAATGTCATAAAGGAGACCCCTGCTGAGTCCTCGCATAAACATGGTTTAAAAAAAAAGAAAAAGCACACTTGCAGAAACACACAAAACACCTCTGCTGCGTCTATACAGGGAGTGCAGAATTATTAGGCAAGTTGTATTTTTGAGGAATAATTTTATTATTGAACAACAACCATGTTCTCAATGAACCCAAAAAACTCATTAATATCAAAGCTGAATGTTTCTGGAAGTAGTTTTTAGTTTGTTTTTAGTTTTAGCTATTTTAGGGGGATATCTGTGTGTGCAGGTGACTATTACTGTGCATAATTATTAGGCAACTTAACAAAAAACAAATATATACCCATTTCAATTATTTATTTTTACCAGTGAAACCAATATAACATCTCCACATTCACAAATATACATTTCTGACATTCAAAAACAAAACAAAAACAAATCAGCGACCAATATAGCCACCTTTCTTTGCAAGGACACTCAAAAGCCTGCCATCCATGGATTCTGTCAGTGTTTTGATCTGTTCACCATCAACATTGCGTGCAGCAGCAACCACAGCCTCCCAGACACTGTTCAGAGAGGTGTACTGTTTTCCCTCCTTGTAAATCTCACATTTGATGATGGACCACAGGTTCTCAATGGGGTTCAGATCAGGTGAACAAGGTGGCCATGTCATTAGTTTTTCTTCTTTTATACCCTTTCTTGCCAGCCACGCTGTGGAGTACTTGGACGCGTGTGATGGAGCATTGTCCTGCATGAAAATCATGTTTTTCTTGAAGGATGCAGACTTCTTCCTGTACCACTGCTTGAAGAAGGTGTCTTCCAGAAACTGGCAGTAGGACTGGGAGTTGAGCTTGACTCCATCCTCAACCCGAAAAGGCCCCACAAGCTCATCTTTGATGATACCAGCCCAAACCAGTACTCCACCTCCACCTTGCTGGCGTCGTCGGACTGGAGCTCTCTGCCCTTTACCAATCCAGCCACGGGCCCATCCATCTGGCCCATCAAGACTCACTCTCATTTCATCAGTCCATAAAACCTTAGAAAAATCAGTCTTGAGATATTTCTTGGCCCAGTCTTGACGTTTCAGCTTGTGTGTCTTGTTCAGTGGTGGTCGTCTTTCAGCCTTTCTTACCTTGGCCATGTCTCTGAGTATTGCACACCTTGTGCTTTTGGGCACTCCAGTGATGTTGCAGCTCTGAAATATGGCCAAACTGGTGGCAAGTGGCATCTTGGCAGCTGCACGCTTGACCTTTCTCAGTTCATGGGCAGTTATTTTGCGCCTTGGTTTTTCCACACGCTTCTTGCGACCCTGTTGACTATTTTGAATGAAACGCTTGATTGTTCGATGATCACGCTTCAGAAGCTTTGCAATTTTGAGACTGCTGCATCCCTCTGCAAGATATCTCACTATTTTTGACTTTTCTGAGCCTGTCAAGTCCTTCTTTTGACCCATTTTGCCAAAGGAAAGGACGTTGCCTAATAATTATGCACACCTGATATAGGGTGTTGATGTCATTAGACCACACCCCTTCTCATTACAGAGATGCACATCACCTAATATGCTTAATTGGTAGTAGGCTTTCGAGCCTATACAGCTTAGAGTAAGACAACATGCATGAAGAGGATGATGTGGACAAAATACTCATTTGCCTAATAATTCTGCACTCCCTGTAGATGGACACACAACTACGGACACAAAGATGCACATAAACCGCTTTATTTTATTTTAATTATTTATATAATGCTTTTTGTTATCCTTGTCATTAGTAGCTGATTTTTTTCCACTCATCATTGGTTTTTAACAATTCACTAAAGAGAAACTGCGATGCCAAAGTCGTCCATTTTGTATATCGCTGTGATGACTCAGTAAATGGTAAATGGACTGGTTCTTATATGGCGCTTTTCTACTCTTCTGAGCACTCAAAGCACTTTACACAACATGTGCATTCACCCATTCAAACAAGCACATTTTCTTAGTGCTTTCTAACTAACATTCACACACACATTCATACTCTGAGGGATGCATCGGAGAGCAATTTGGGGTTAGTATCTTGACCAAGAGGCATGCAGACTAGGGGAAGCCAGGAATCAAACCACCAGTATCAGTAGATGATCAGTAGATGACCTGCTCTACTGCCTGAGCTACAGCCATCCCAGTAGCAGCAAAGAGCCAGAAGACAACTGGTGTGGTATGAAATAGTTCTCTGGCGTAAGATGTCGACAGTAAACCATGGTAAATAAGAAGAAGCCCTGGGCATCACTGACAAATAGCACATAGCTAGATCTCTGTGCCATTTATACACCCCCAGTAGATTCTACTTTGATGAAGCCATTTTTTAAACTCCATCAAGAATCTGCCAATGTCCAGGACTCAAAAAAATGATACCTGATAAGATGAAACTACAAATCAGAAACTACTTGTTTTGTAAGTCTCACCGGTAATGTGTCTCTCCTTTCTGCTTGTACATAGTTAACAGAAAGTTCAGAGGGGACTCTTTAGAGAAATGACTCAACAAGGGAAACCGATAAACTGCAATGCTTATGATGGGCCCTAGACAGTGATGACAAATCTGCAAAGGCTTTAAAGTTACATTATCTGACAAATCACATATCAGTATATAGTAAAAAACAGACAAACAAAAACAAGACAATCAATACATTCCTGCCAATATGGCCACTGGTAATATCAATATTTTATCATAAGGCTAATTTCTCTCATTTGTGGCACTAAACATGACCATGTAAGTACCATGGCATGTATGTCAGCATGTGCATAGGCACATTCATAAAAAAGGTCACTAAATGTTGTTTATGGATGACCCATGAGAAATTAAAATCTTCCACCTAAACCACTGTACTATTGAACGTATATATGCTCATTACACTTTGACAAACCAAACCTTTTAACTTGATGGAAAGTGATTGTCATGGCTGAAAATTAAGTATTTATTTTTTAGAATCAATGTGCTGATTCCAGTCTCTTAGTGACTAGAGGGAAGTCTGTTTTGGTATGAGCATTACAGCACCAGGGAGTTTCAACGTGGCAGTAAATACACTAAAAGAAAAAGGCTTAAGCTGTAAATGCAATTAAAAGCAAATTTGATTCCTCATTTGAGTTCCAAATTTCAGCTAAAGTGTTAACCAGTCAATTTTTGTTGTAAGACAGTAAAGGCTCCACTGAGTCACCACAGTAATTATGAGAAAAACAGAATTGTTTACATGTATAGTCCTGCAGATGCACTTTTCTGCACATGTACACAGAAAAACAGCCACAAATGGATGCAGAGCAGAATGAGGCAGACATTCGTTGAAAATTAAAATTAAAAATTGAACACTCAAATTTATTAATCACCTCAAATCTAGCCCTCAGACACCCTCTA
This sequence comes from Perissodus microlepis, assembly GCF_051167445.1. Classification (NCBI taxonomy): domain Eukaryota; kingdom Metazoa; phylum Chordata; class Actinopteri; order Cichliformes; family Cichlidae; genus Perissodus; species Perissodus microlepis. The sequence goes on from NC_140471.1 coordinate 13,358,661, forward strand.
GTCCAAAGCCCTCCAAAACTAAAAGATGAGCCCAGAAAAGAGTCCCTTGTGTGAGCTGGGGCTGAGATTAACCGCTCCCTCTCAGATATTTTCTGACTATTATCACAACAACACTGCTTTCCAAGCACCAATCAGTTCTCCCCAAATTATGTCAAGAAACCATTTTCAAACATTAGAAAGAAAAGAAAAAAAGTCGAAGTAGAGCTGGCCACTTTCAAAAGAAATTATGGCAGAATATCTACTCCACGGTTAGAAGCACTCAATAACAATCTTAACTAAGTACATTAGTGGTCACTCTTTGTGTAGAGTGGAGTTGAGTGGGCAGAGATACACATCTTCCAACAATTTCTAATGTTTAATGAAACAGCAATGTTTACAGTAACAACATCAACTCTTTATATTATATATACACTCCTTTGGTAAGGAGCGAGGCACACCCAAGGGTCCCTGAATGACCAAAACACGCACATTACATGGATTCATCCAGACACAAACACAGACACACGAAAATGATATATCATAGACTGATACACAACAGTTATATATCAATCTTTATACTTGATTAAATAAATTGTATAAATATTTATACCACTATTATTGTGTACACTCAAATTACTTTGGCAATATTTTTTTCAGAAGCACCGTGCCAGTATAGCCACTCTGAATTTAACTGAACTGATGAGAGCAAGAGAGAGAGAGAGAGAGAGAGAGAGAGAGAGAGAGAGCGAGAGTGAGCAGAAGTGAGAGAGCGCAAGATATCTCTAAAGTTCCTATTTACTGTACACAGGCTATGGTTGTCTTGTAGCTTTTTAACGCCGCCAGCTGGTAAATACTGGTACTATAAAGTATTTCTACATCTTGTTTCAGCACAGTTTTTTTCCTCCTTCCTCAGCTAAAAGCTTTGATTATTGTTGGCATGCCTCTAAAAGTACTAATTATGGCCACATGCACAATAAAATTAAGCAAGACATGCTAAATCAACCTTTATGTATTTTGTTGTGGATAATTTTAACATTTTATATCAATAAATGTGCTCTTTCTGGTATTTACTGCCACATCGTGGTGTAAATTTGTACTGCAGGTCTGAGGATCATGAAACATTTTGAAGAAAACAGGACTTTTGGTTACTCAGCGCATTAAATAACTTGTCTGAAATAAAATGACTGTTTTGCTCTTTCTATAGTTGCCAGTGTTACACTTTTATTTCTAATACATAATAAATAAATAAAATTCCATAACTAAAATATCTATATAATTGCATTGATGTCTTGGGGTTTTAAATCGGTGTTGGCACACCTACACTATTGTGACAATTAGCTAGGAGCCCTAGTATAAATTTTATACTAACATTTGAAGATTGTGTTAGGTTAAAGTTAAAAAAAAATGAGCAAATGAGCAGTAGCTGTTCTTCCTAAGTAAATAAATAAATGAATACATGGAAAAAAAAAACTCTATTTAATATGTGTGTATATTCCTGACCTCAGAAACAGGACTGTCCAATCCAAGGTCACTACAGTGCAGAGCCAGTAGTCCCATCACTCTGAGAACCTTGCTCCGTCTGCAAAGCATTTTTCATTTTTATTTATTATGTTAATTGTGAATTTTCAGCTTGGATATCAACTCAGGATTTTCTAAAAACATTTTCAGTTACTTATTTTATAAAACTGGTCATGGTGTTTAAGTTTTCCAGCATCCTTAGAAGAAAAACACAACACAAAGCAAAGAAAATGTATAAACATCAAATTTCTTAGAGCATGCTTAACCACTCTAGATATAATCATAGGAACTGCAGTTCATAAAACAATGTTAAAAAAAGCAATTGGGAGAGGATGTAGAATCGTGCTTCTTCTAATTATTCAGTAGCTTTTCTTTAATCATAATGTTTTGCCACATCAGAAATTAGCACTTTAAAAAAAGCAATGTTACAGTGTCCCCTGTTTATAGAACAAACATACATTGTGTACTTACATGTCCCAGTTAGGAGCTTGTCGCAACAGGTGGACCAAAACTAGAAGCTGAATGAAGGATTGAGGAAATTAGAGTGACAGAAAGAAGGAAAAGGATAGCAAACAATGTAAATATGTAGAAAATGATGATATATTGCCACAAAGCATGGAATCTAAGTTCATTGTGACTTCTAAAAGGATTGTTAATGAGAGTGTTCGGTGTTTTAGTAAAAAGAAATTAACTTTTTTCAAATTCTTATTGTTGAGTGGAAAAGATGAGCCGTATAAAAAACAATTATCATTACTTTATTTAATTACAGATAGAAAAAGTATGGTTATATCAGTAATAATACCATAAATAAAAAACATTCTAAATATAATTTTCCTGTGCTTTTGTTAATCTTAATCTTACATTTTTTTCAGGAACTCTGTGCCCAAAATCAGATTGAAAGAGGTATCTTTTTTTGAGCCCTGAATAATTCTATGAAACTGCATCCTTGTGCGGTACTAATGACTCCCACTTGACTAATGACTAGCTGGGAGCAAAAGCATGACCAACACACCTACATCCTCTTACTGAAGTTCTCTGTTGACAGGGCAAACAAACAGACAAAAAAAGACAGCACAAGGTCAGTAGAAAATGAACAAACTGGAAAACAATAGCTCATTATAAATATTCAATTGTAGACATGCCAGTGGAAAGATTTCCAACTATAATCTTCCTCAGCTAACACTAAGGATCCCTTGCTATCATGTAGGGTTGAGATATTAAATACATTCTATTAAGCTGCACAGTTATGCAACTGTTCTCAAGAAACCCACCCAGCAGATCATATTTCAACAGGAGTCTAAAACAAATATATGCTTTCCTACCAGTCTTGAGTTAATCAGCCTGTTAGTGATAACTGTATGTCCAACCACACAGCAGAGGTAGCACAGGAGGTTGAGTTTGGATCGAGTGGCTGTGGAAGTGGAGTGGCTCTGTTCTTCAATGGATGAACAAAGCTGTGATAGAAAGACAGTCCACTCTTCATCACTCAGAGACTGTAGCTTCTCACCTGCAGGAAAATAGAGAGGATTCAAGATAAAACAGGGACAATACACTGAGATACTTTTTTGCTTTTTTTCAAGACACTAAACTGACTTTGTGCCAGCTCAAAAAACATACCTGAATATGCAGGTACACATAGGGTTTTAGGATCATATCGCACAGGAGTGTTCTTCAAAATCTGTTAAAGAGAGCTCAAAATAGTCAATTGTAGCCGTTTTTTCTACATTGTTAGTAAAGGTTTGTTAATAAATGTCTTATTCTTATGTAATGTAAGAAGGAGCAAGAAAGTTTCCCACTAAGAAGACTTAAAGACTAACAGAGGTTCGATAGATGTATTTTAATGAATTAAAAAAAGAAATACGAAACAGCCATCATATCATATAATTACACGCCTTTACCTTGGGGTTGTCGAGGACTGGGGTGACAGTGAGATCAAATTCAGTGTGGAGAAGATCCTTCACACAGGGTGTAGTGTCAGTACAGTTACTGGTAGTGAGAGTAACCTGAGGTGCAATGTTCTGATTTGGACAGTCAGATGAACTGCAGTTTCTGATTGAGTTGGCACGGGAGCTACAAGAACAGGAAGAGAAGAGTATGGAGAGCAATGTATGGTTTACTATAGACATCTGAGTACCACTCGTTCTAGGTGTGTTCCTACTGTAAGAGTAAGTCCAAAGCTTACATATCACTTTTGAGACACAAGATTCACATTCTTCCTCTGGAATAATTTACCTGTAAACTTGTGCACTGAAAACAGGAACAAAACTCTGTAAGGGAAACTAGGAAAGAGTAAGAACAGAATACCTGAGCAGAAAAATGGCCTCAGTGCTGTCCTCATCCAAACCACTCTTTGGCTTCAGGTCTGAAACATTATCTGGAGAAGTAAGCACGTGTGTACTTAAAGACACATAAATCTGTGGTATGGTGAAAGATGAACCTTACATCATAATAAGCAGAAATCAGATCTGAACAATAGAAACTACTAGTATAATGTAGACCTACAACAAACCAAAACCAAACACAAATTCTAGTACAAAAAATGGTAAAGCAAAACAGTGGAATATAAAACCAGATTAATGATTAATTAATGGTTTGAAGATAAATATTGTAAAAAACAGAATCTATCACACATACAATGTAAATATATACAAAAATGACTAGTGTTAAAGTACAAATTAAAATTCAAAGTTAAGTAGCTTACTGTGGCTAAGTATTAAACGTTGTTGCTTAATCTAAACCACACAGACTTTGACAAATCTGTTACCTAGTGTGAATGACTTATTGGGCTGCAGTGTGCGGCACATCTGCAGACTCCCAGGTTCTCCTTCTCTTCTTCTCTCCCTTCCGACTTCACTATTCAGGGTCTGGCTTTGGCTCAAGGCTCCAGAGGATGTGTGGTTGACAGAATTTTGGCTGTCAGTCCTTCTGTCACATGGCCTGTCAGTTGTTGTAAGAGATGATATTAGTTTCTCAGACATCCCATAAGCTAGCTGACTGAGGGCTAAGTGGCTGTTGGCAAGGCTCGCTGCTTGCCACGGATGGAAAAGGTCACATGTGTTTGTGTGTCTGTGGAGGTAGTGAGAACTAAAAAGACTTCATGTTCATTTTCTTTCTTTTTCAGGTCTGAGCACTGGCTGAAGTTACCCTTTCTAACGTGTAGCAGAGAAAAAGAAAGTATTTCCTTTCAGACGGGTTCTTACTACTCGTTTTACTTGGTCAGTTGGTGTAAGTGAAAGTGCTGCCTGCAGAAAGCAGGACACATGAAGTCTACTCATGAATGCACCCAGCTATTATCTGCACTATTCTTGAATGGATCCAGTCAGATATTGCAGGCAAAAAAAAGAAAATTTAAAGATCAATTCAACTTAATCCAACATCAGTGTTCTTGTATGTAGCTCCATCGGATAATGCCAAGAAAAGGTCTATGCTGAAGCACATGAGTGAAAATGGCGATACAGAACCCTTTCTGCAAGCTGTTTCTTTATTAGCTAAATTCTCTGATATCAACCTTTATCAAACACGATTCACATCCCCACTGACAGCCAAAAATAACAAGGAAAATAAATGCTGGTAAATATGTTGGACTTTTAAAATCAAAACAGATTACAAAAATGAAAAAACATAACCTACCTCAAACTACAAGAAACAACCTCCTTGCAGACATTTTCTGCCTCTTCATTTTCTTCATTCTTCTCTTCACCTTCTTCTGCATCCTCTTCCTCCTTTATAATTTGTGTCCAGAAAGGGTGAGCCAGCAGTTGTGGCCAGTTCATCCTAAAGATACATCAAAAAATTAAATGCATTATGAGTAACACTTTACAATACAACCAGGAACTACAGCAACTCCCCTGTAAATGGAACTTTAATTATTTTATTTGAAATTACATTGTAGTTACATTTACCTACAAGTAGTCTCCCAAGAATAAGGGGTTAATAAGTCAGGTTTTTATAAAAAAAAAAAAGAAAAAAAAAAAGACATAATTAAATTGTAGGTAAATTTAAGCATGTATAAAAAATTTTAAGTAGTGCCTAAATTCCTGGTATTATACTGTATGTATTATACTGTATTTTTAAATACTGCACAAGTATTTTAAGTACTGTGTAGTTTCTTGGTAATTTTGTAGAAAATCAAACTACACTAAACTACAAGTCAGACTTGGCTCCATTACACAGGCCTGCAGGTTTATTTGTTCTTGTAATTTAGAAAGGGAGTCCTTCTTGCAATGCATTGGCAAAATAAAAGGGCAGTTAAATAACAGAACATCCATCATGCAAGCACTCAGAAGCTTCAGTTAATGTCATTAGAATTGGGAAAAATATGATCAGGCCGTATTTCCAACCATGATTCTGGCATGACTGTTGATGCCACACGAGTTGGTTTGGGTATTTCTATAATTACTGATCTCACTGCAGTCTGCACAGCTCTGTCGAACTGGAGTGAGAAACAAAAATAACCCGTGAGAAATACCTTGATAATGACAAAAGTCTCGGGAGAATGGCCAGAGTGTGCTGACCTGACATTAAAGCCGAAAAGATCTCTGATAACCACTCTGGGGTGAGCAGAAGAGCATCCAAAACATTTACAACTTCCAGGCAGATGGGCTACAACAAAACAGGACCATGTGTGTTCTCTCCTATCAGCCAAGAACAGAAATTTGAAGCAGCAATGGGAACAGACTCACAAAAACTGGACAACCCAATACTGGAAAAATTAATGATTATGAATAATGAATTTTAATTTCTGCTAAGGCACACAGATGGCAAGGTCAGACTTTGGCATAACTAGCATGACTCCATGAACCCAGACTGCTTTGTGTCAGTTCAGACAGGTGGTGTAGTGGTGTGGTGATTTTTTGTTTTCAGTACACTGAGCATTCATTCATTCATACTGATCATTAATTTATTAAATCCCACTGTCTGAGCAATGCTTCTGAACATGTGCATCGATTTATAGAAGCATTTGAGCATCCAGATGATGAAACTATAGCAACGGTATCAGAATTGTAAGTGTTTGTTGTGTGTGTATGAGCTTAACCTCCTCTCAGGGTTTTTGTTGAGCAACCCTTTCAGAAGACTCTGGAAATCCTGGCAGGGAGGACCTGCAGAAACCACTGTACAAAGAAGACAATTAACCAAACAAACAACAACAAGAATAAAATCAACAGTTATCTGTTAAAACTATTTATTTCTAAATATCAAACACTATATGAAAAGTGACATCTTTGTGTGCGAGTCTGTGTCTGTATATAATGATGTGGGTGTGCGAGGAAGTGTTTGTCACCTGTCTGCCTGGGAGGTGGTGGTTCCTTATTCAAGATCATCTCTCTCAATTCAGTGTAGTTGTCAGAGAAGAAGGGGGGTTTACCTGGGAAACAAAAACAATACAGAACAGTACTGTATAACATACTACAGGCCAGAATTAGTATTTTCATTAGTTTGAGTCTGTTTGCATATCAGTACCGGTGTACATGTAGTATAATATACAACCAAGAGACCAGAGATCAGACTTCATATTAGTTTCTGATCCTTCCAAAACCTCTGGAGCACTGTAAGCTGTAGAACCTGAAAATATACATACATGAATGCACACAGAGTAGTTTAAAAGTTTTTATGCCGCTATTTTTTTAATCTCACCAAGATTTCAAAACAACATTCCCTACACAAGACTTGTTTTTGTCATTGCCTTAAGTGAAATACCTCTCCTAAGGTTGCACACCCAGAGCACTGGATGCAACATTAAGTCCTTGCTTACATTTCCATCTGATCAACAGCAGCTACTAACAGCTGTATATCTTTAGAGCCTCTCTTATCTCTAATCAGCTGGTTTTATACAGTCAACAAATGATAGCATACAGAAACAGCATGATTACTAACCTTGTAATCTTTTCTTTAAGTTTTCAGTGTTCTGATTGCTGTCTCCTTCTTCTATCTCCTCAGATGCAGAGAACAAGGTAAGGAAATCCTGCAGCGTGTCTCCCTCTGCCTTAGACAGACAGAAGTTACCAAACTTCAGAATGCCGCTGCCATCAAGTAGGATCTATGAGCAACAGAAAGAGAAATATTACAACATTCATATATGATGGTAGCATTGCTGTTATACACTTACATAGAGATGAATGCAGGTGCAAACCTTAGCAGGAGTCAGGTCAGAGAAAATGATTCCTAACTCATGGATGTGTTTCAGTCCTTTGACTAAGTGCCATCCAAACCTTCGTACCGCATCTTGTGACAGGCTTCCATCATGGGCAATTACAGACTCCATGGAACCCCCTGAAATTTACAGCACATGTTTGTATGCAAGTTTGGCACATGAGGTAAAAACAGAGAGAACAAAGAATGACACACCTTGCACTGCTTTAAAAAAATGTGGTTACAGACTATACCAACACTGAATATATATGAGTAATGGGGAAAAACGCATTCTGAAAGGACATTTATTATTAAAAACTTAAAATATTAAAGTAATTTAGACTTAGACTTTTTTTTTTTTTAGACTTAGAGCTTTTTATTGTCATTGTGCAGTTTCTTGCACAGCGAAATTTAAGCCTTAAGCTGCTATAAGTTGTGATTCTCATCAAATATATTCTTTGATATTCGGGTACTGTTTATAACAACTGCCAGGAATATTGACTGACCTGTACAAAGCTCCACCACCAACCACAGGTGGTTACTTGTCTCATACCACTCGTAGAAGTTGGCTATATTTGGATGATCCAGATCCTGGGTGAGGCGTACCTAATACAAGAGTGAATCATCAGAACACTTTTATAAAGCAGGCTTTTTACGGCAAAGCTCAATGGCAAATTCCACCTAAAAATATCATGCACTAATCATTCACATGATCTTATTCAACATGAAAAGCACACTGTATATATGCTAGTGTACTGGGAGCAGTGGCCTCAGAAAGGGAGATCATCCCTGCTTAGATTGCTGGCCCTGCAACTAAGACATGCATAACAGGCGGAAAATAGATTGACAGTTAGATATATCAATACTAATCACAGCCTTCTTTGGACTGTTAAAAACAACTCTGTTATTGGTATATAAAACTAATACAACTAGCAGATGTACTACTAAGTTCAAACATTGTCCTACATGGTTAGTAATCTCGGATTTCTTGGTTTTGTCAGTGCATTTGATGGCAACATAGTTGAGATTGCCCTTCCTTCTTCCTTTATAGACAACTGAGTTGTGGCCTGCCCCAAGCTCCTCGTACAGAATGAAGTTTTCCATTTGCTGTGGAGAAGAAAAAAAAAGGCCTAATTTATAATTATTCGCTTCAAACTTTTTTTCCCATGAGTGAAAAACAGAAGCCTTATAGTAATTCAAACTATACCATGCAAGTTGTACAGTACGTATGGAATATTATCTGCTCTTGCACATTTGATGTGTTTTGATAAATGGGACCTCTGGAAATCCTGTCATAAATCTGTTTTAACAACATCCAAATACATATATATAATTAAAGGTGGGGTACTATATTTGTTGGAGAGCCACACCTGTAAAACAATCTGCCTGATTACCTTTAATTAGCGGAGCACCTGTTTTACTACAGCAGCTTCATTAGAGTCAGCCACTTTTATTACGAACTCTTAACATTCACCCAGAAAGACAAGACAACAAAGTGTGTATTTTATGCTTAAAAGAAATAATTAACCTTTATGTGTGAAAAAACATATATGTTATGCAGCATTAACGTAAACTTTGAAATAACGGTTGACCCCGGGGGCTTCATGGTCTGTCGTACGTTCAGGAGCTCAGGTAGTTTGCACTCTTTGAACAAAAAAAGTTAACAGTTGAAGTGAAAGTAATTATAAGAGACCTGCACACGCCTGTACACAGGCTCAGAAAAACATTTGCGATTAATGCTGAGCTTGTTATTTTTTTACACTTCACATTAAAGTAGCTTGAAACCTACCTCTTCAACGACCCGCTGTTTGTGAGCGGAAGAGTGATGGGTCGCATTGTTCCAAATGGAAGAGTGGGGGGTAGTGAAAATGTTGGCATGAAATAAAGGCTGTATCTTCTCGTCATAGTCATTATATGTGCATACAGATAAGTAATTATACTTAATAAAATGTTTCGGTTTAAATAAGATATAAGCAAAACTGTGATTTTGTGGAAAACGCTGTATTAGTTTTAACCTGATCCACCTCCAAATGGTATATTCCCACGTTGCTAGGATACTAGAGTGAACACAACAGACAGCAGGCGCTTGCAATCCAAATTAAAGTGACTGTAATGGCGTTTTATAATAAACTGTAACAGAAAAAGTTATAAAACTCAGTTTTAAATTTGTGTTATAAAAATAATTTTCAGAGTACTTCTGAATATTCCGGAGGTAGGCTCTAACTCTGGTCATCCTCCGGTCTTCGGGGTCTAAATGCGGACATACACACAATCCATGTGAGAGTGTAGAATGACGTCATTAATTAAATGATATTAGCAGACAAAAGGCCTTACAGTGTTTGCCAGCCCACGGGGCAGCGGGGACACTGGTGAATTAAGTTAAAACTGTGTGAAATGTGGTCATGTGTGAGACGTTTTCCATTGTGCCTTCGTAAAAGGTGATTGACTTTATTGAAACTGAAATCTTTTTCTAAACCTAACCAAACGGTTTTGTTTCCTCACTCTAATCAAACTGTCTGGAAATGAGAATGAATAAATAAATTGTTTTTAAAAAATTTTTGAAGCTGGCTTAAGAATAACTTAATAAGCTAGGGATAGAAGTATGTCACTCTTTTGCGGCAAATTTCTCTCCATATATGAGCAGGGAACGGTGGAAATCTGCATAAATTTAAAACTTCCCAACTAGCTAGGTTACATAAAAATGCCAGGGACGAATTCCGGAGAACATATTTCATTCAACAAAATAAAAGCCAGTGATGCTTTCAATGTATTTACTACAGTTTTTTGTTATTGCAAAGTTTAAGTAAAGACAACAGTCATTACATTTCTTAACCCGGCTGTGTCAACTGAGGAAGTTCAGTCTCTCCAAAGATCCTCAGGATTTTCTATACAGGCGCTGTGGAGAGTATCCTCACACAGAACATCACATCTTGGTTTGGGAACAGCTGTGTTAAGGACCAAAAAGCTCTCCAGAGAGTGATCCGTACAGCAGAACGCTGCTGCAGGATTGCTCTCCCCCTGCTTCAGGACACCTACACCAGGAGATGCCGGACTAGAGCAGCGCAGATACTGAAGGACCCGTCCCATCCTGGCAACAAACTGTTCCAACTTCTGCAATCCGGTAGAAGGTTCCACATCATCCGGGCAAGGACAGAGAGACTCAAGAGGAGCTTCTATCCCCAAGCCATCCGGGCCCTAAACACACACACACCCACCCTCTCACATCATCTATAATTGACTGAGACAGGACTCTCTTCCAAACACTCTAAACCAAGGCACAATGTACATTTCAAATTCCTTTAATTTTAAATATGTTTATATTGTCTATTCTGTAAAATAGTCAGATTGTCTATTCTTATTAATGTACAGAATTCACCTGCTTGCTGCTACTACTGCACATTCACCTAATGTATATACTATATATATATATAATGTTCTTCCTCTACCCCCCCCCCCCTCCCCCCCATTTTTGCACATGTTGAGGAGCGTGTCAGGTTACATTTCACTGTGTGTTATACTTGTATAACTATGCATGTGACAAATAAAGAACCTTGACCCTTGAACCTTGTAAATACACAATGACAACTTTCCTGGTTCAATGAAATAGATTGGCTTGACGCATGCTCAATCATCAATGTAAGTAAATCCCAAAAAGTTGATTCTGTTCATCTGGGAATGAAATAGTAACTCCTATGCAATGCCACTTAAATTTATGAAAAATGTGTATGTGTCCATACACTGTAATATAAACAAGAAAATAAGTAAAGTCCTACTCTGAAAATGAAAATGGGGAAGAAAAAAAAATCAGACATTGTCTAGGTAAATGATTTTTCTCACTATCCGTTGTATTATGTTAATTATAGTTTTTTATGTCCTCTGAAATGTGAAGAAGGATGGTGTAATATAAATCTATGGTTTGTCAGATAAATTTAATTTCAATTCAGATTTGATTTATTTTCATTTAGATCTAATTTATCTTCGACACACGAGCCATTTATAAAATTTATACTGATTTTACTGCATGTTCTAGTTGATATTTCGTCAATGGAGGTTAGCCTCATGTAGTTTGACAACGAATACTGACATTAAGTAGTTTATTTTGAAATCTCACAGACCGGAAGTATGTAGTGATTTTTTCCCGCTTGTATTCAGCTCTGCTCGGTCAGCAGCTTTGTTTCAAGCGCCACACATTCGCTCACTCTCGCCGAGGAAGTAAGAAAGCGGCACAAGTTTTGTGAACAGACACGGGGTTTGATTCAGATTACACCCATCGCTGGTTTGCTTGTCTTATTTCCAGACTCGTGTTGAGCTGGTACTGTGACCGGCAGCATCACGGATCATTTTATACCGCCACAGTGTGAGCAGGGTCCGACGGAGCCGCTAAAGTGTCCTTTGGTGTTCGCCCCCCACCCCAAAACAGAAACCGGAATCATTTGGACTCTTCGGGGAAGTTTGCGCCACAGAAGCGGTAAGAAGTGTTTCACGGTGCTGTGTGTGCAGATTTGAAAGTTTGCCGATCATGTGGAGCAGGTGCAGGTTGCCACAAACTGGTACCCCTGAACTGTCACCCTAAAAAAACCGATGTGAACCCTCTGTGCGTTAACATGCGGTGTGATGTTTCACTGCATTTCCTTTATACGACTTTGTTTTAAGTGACAGTTTTTGTAACCGAACTAATCCCTTGAGCTAGATCGACAGCCTAATAATGGAGCCGTGTTTGCACGAGAGCCATCTGTCTCATGTATTGCCACTGTTTCTAGTCCTTGCCTGTCGCTGCTGCTTTGGGGTGGGCACTTTTAATAAGATTAAGGTAAGATTTAGGTTGATTTAATCTTATCACAGTAAACCTGTCTTCATTCATTAAAAGCAGCCGAGGGTCCCTCGGTCTTCACGAGCGGGCTGACAGATTACCACAACCTCAACTTTTGCCCTTAATGTCAAGTGACATGAGGTTATTATTATCATTTCTCAGTTTAGAGAGTTGGATCGTTGCCTCTGTGAATAAAACCTGGATATAAAGTTTTTTGGGAACAAATTGGCAGAAAATGTATCAAATTGAGCTTCAAAATCCAGTCAGAAAAAGGGGCACTCTGACAATACACCCAATTAGGGAAGAGCCCACCAGAGAAGTCACAGCAACACAGTATTGTAAATTCAATCCATAGTACACTAAACTCTTGCTTCATTTATATACTCTCTAAGGGCATCTTGCATCATATATACCATGTTTGAGTAGGCTGCTATACCAAGTTGTTCACACATAGTAAGTATCCCTTCACTGAGTTCCAGTGAAGCTAGGAATCTTTCCTGTTATTAGCATATAAGGCTCCACATGGACAGGTCCCTGCTTATATAGCAGAGCCTTTTAAACTTTATCACTGCAGCCGGTGTCTCTGATCCTCTAACCAGAGTCTCCTAACTATTCCTTGCTCTACTTTTAAAATGAGAGACGCTCATGCTTTGAGGTTGTGGCACCCAAACTGTGGAACAGCCTTCCTCAGCCTATCAGGTCAGCCGATTCCATTATTAGTTTTAAACAACAGCTGAAAACACATTTTTATTGGTTAGCTTTCTCTTAATTTTTTCCTCTTTATTTTGGGACGTCGTTTACAGCTTTTTGTATGTATGGAAATATGCATGTTGGAATGCATGCCTGACCACATGGCTGATTACGTGTCTGTATGTCTGTATTTGAACATGTATATTTTAAAGTGTGCATTTTATCCAAACTGTGAAACTCTGTGTCTTGAAAAGTGCTATACAAACACACTTATTGTTATGAAGTGATAGTTTTCAGGCGCAACGTTTCTTTGTCGTTCCTAGGAAGCTAAATAAAGGTTCCACTTAGTTTGCCAACTAACAGCACATGATCTGTGGATGGTCTGCGTACTGTCTCACTGCTCAGACACACAGCAGAACGCACTGTTAACGCTGTGTCTGCCAAGGAAGTTCACACAGCGTTACTGACAGATTGACTGAGGTGTGTCTCTGGTTGTTTTGTTTTTTTTCTCAAAGAGCTGTTAGTAGTAGGATATTAGCCAAGCCCCTCAATAAGCCAGAATGAGCCTCTTTCTTAAGGACTGCAAAATGTACATTGATTTATTTTGGATAAGAAATATTTCTCCAACTCATAATCAGTCAGCACCCAGACCTCCATGTTGATGTAACACTGGTTACAAATGCTCTGAAAAATCCAGAATAAGTCAAAGGTTGCTTTTATGAATGAGACTCTGAGTTTTAAGGACCTTCAAACATCTCTTACTTCACTGGGATTGTACTTTATGAATATATGGTCTGGTGTTTGTTTTGAATTATAAATATTATAATATTATTAAAAAATAAATATAGTAACAGTATTTCCAGATTTTAAATAAACAAACAAAAATGGGCACTTTTCTTCTTTGTCATTGTGATTTTTATCACTTGTTTGCCTTTGGCATTGGCCTTTGTTTGCCTGAACACTGGCACTGTCACAAGAATAACTCTGGTGCCGAGTAAACTTTATTCCATTCTAAAAAATATATAAACTTAAAAAAAAACTATAAATATATAAAATAGAGGAGCCACATTAACCTTAACTCTGTCCTCGAGACCTTCATTTTTGTCTTGCGTTGATTCGGTGAGATAAAACAGAAGAGCAGGAGAAAGGGAAAAAAATGTTAAATCCAAATCATGTGTCACCCAGCAGGTTTAACTGAAGTGAACTTCAGCTTATCTGTATTGGCACAAATGAAGCTGATGTACTGAAAGCCTTCAGCTGGTTGGCTGTTTCATATCGTACAGTGTGCAACAATAACAAAAAAAAGCAGGACGAGCACATCCTGTAGGATCTGTGTTGCTGTTTAATAATGTTGTCTAAAAAACAAACAGTGATTCACATCAGTGTGCTGTAACCTCATGGGTGATATCTGACTACTTTACTTGATAGTGACATTTGCTGTTAAAAGCACACAAACTATGGATAAAAAAAGCCTATTTAATGTGAATTATTATGCTAATTTCTACCTCATTATTTTTATTCTTTGAATGATTCACAGTTTAAAATAATCCTTAATCTTATTTAATTCATTTAGTGTCTGAAACCTACAGCTTTAGCTCGCTACTATCTCTTTAGGTTAACTTTTTTTCTGATTGGCTAGCCCCGGCAAGCAAAAGTTATGCACAGCGATTGGGTGTGGCTGTGTTTTTCCTCAGAGCCCAAGCTCTGTATCTGAGATGGTCATAATGAGGATATCAGCTCACTTTGACACCATACAGAACCTAGAGTAGAAAAAAAGCCTGAGTATAAATATGATAGCAGAAAGCCTAAAGCATAATAGGGTACCCTTTAATGGCCAACAGGAAGAGAGTTATTTTTAGTGGGTTACAGTTCGCTGAGCTGTCTCTGCAAAGCATATGTGCTGGTGGTTATTGTGAATCGGGCTGAAGTGTGTATCAGACTCTAACCCAAAAAAACTAATAGTTTGTTTTTATTGGACAAAGAAGATAAAGGTTTGCTGGATTCTATACTCCCCACAGTGCTCTTTGCGCTAAGAATTTCTTCTTGTTTTACAAATACTACAAAGTGTGCAAATACCAGGCCTTGTGTACTCTGCTCTGGTTTGCTGTCACAGTTTGCAGTATCACTTCAGACTGTCAGATTGGCCGTGGGAGGGATTTACAGTACAGTGCAATCAGTACAAAGTGTCGCCATAGATGGCTTTCTTTTCTTTTTTTCTTTTTTGAAAGATCTGTTTTCCATTCCAACTGTGGGCTATCCCAATGTGAGTCACCTACTGTAAACAGCTTACCTGTATGCATGACATTCTTGGCCATGGTTTTGTTGCTATAACACTGTCTTTCTCTTGTCTATAGAATAATAACAATGATAAATCACTTTAAGAGATGGAATAAGAACTAATCCTTCTTCCACCATGTTCTCCTTCTCATTCTTTCTCTGGATGTGGTCTCGTCTTTCCAGCCGATGGCTGGGATGGAAGAGCTTCTCTCCATTGATGCTTATTTTTAAATGTGGCTGTATCGTCATCTTCATGAGAATCTGTCAACTCCTTTTTCTTGTTTGCTCTTGCAAAGCAGCATCCCTTCCCTTCCTGTCAGCACTACAACCAGGAGGTATTCAACTCTGATAAGTGAAGGGAAAGGTTTTTGAAAAAGCTGTCTTAACCCTCTTCAGCCAGTCATGTGACATTTTTCCTCAACTTCTCTCTTTGTCTTCCTCTTCCTCTTTCCTCCCTGTGAAGACGGTTGAATTGAGACTGTGTGTGTCCATATGAGTAATGGTATCAGATCTCTGTTATCTGACAACATGATTTGACTCTGTAGGAACACAAAGGACTGGTTGCTATGTGTCACTGAAAGGCGCTCGCATTGTAGGAAGTACGTCAGAGAAGGATACAGTGAAGAGAGATGAAAGGCCAGAAGAGATTCTCTCCTTTATTTGTGTTCGTTTTATGCAAGTCCTGATCTGTTCATCGTCAACAAATCGTGCCAGTGAAGCACGAGGACTTAAAAATGCTGTAGTGATACGACCACCTCTGTAGGACAGGGTTCTGTAAATTCAGTACTCATAATAATATAAAACTGAACCGAGCAGGCAGAATGCTAAATCAAAGTCCCTGCATTTACAAAGGTGATTTCATTTGTTAGTCAAATGAGATCCTGCTTGGAGCTGCTGTGTTTCAAAAAACACCAACTGTAACAGTGTGTGGGTACTAAAGATACTGCATTTAGAGCACAGAAAAGACAGTTTTGAGTACTCTCTGGCAGGCATTTATATGTCTGTCACACCATGGAGTGTGAGTGATTGCAACAGTGTAAGTTACAGCCATGAAACTTTACAGGTGTGTCCTAGAGATCAGGCAGAGTTTGAAGATGGGTGTGGTCTGAAAAGCCACTGGGGTGTAAGATTCTCTAGTTCTCCTTTTTCATACATTTGTAAGATATAAGCAGTCATATTTTACCATCAAACTACTAAATCTCTACAAAAGCAGTGTGTTCACAGGGTTAGTTGTCTGTGAAGGTTCTCAGTCATCCAGGTCATCGTAGTCAAAGGAGCTTGCAAAGAAAAGCGTCTGGACTTCTTTAAGTTGCTTGAAGACGTTTCACCTCTCATCCGAAAAGCTTCTTCAGTTCTAAGGTCAAATGGTGGAGAGTCCCAGATTTAAACCCAGTGGGAGTATCCCCCCAAAGATGGACAAAAGGACCCCCTGATGATCCTCTAATCACCTGAGCCAAGGTGTGAAAATGGGTGTGGGTCCCAATCAGCCAGGGGGTCCTTTTGTCCCTCTTTGGGGGGAAACTCCCACTGGGTTTAAATCTGGGACTCTCCACCATTTGACCTTAGAACTGAAGAAGCTTTTCGGATGAGAGGTGAAACGTCTTCAAGCAACTTAAAGAAGTCCAGACGCTTTTCTTTGCAAGCTCCTTTGACTACAGGGTTAGTCCTTTGAATTTCTTTCCTCACCACTCTTTTGCAGATACAGTGTCAGACTCACAAAAAAGGTGCACACTACTACCTGAGACTAGAAAACTGTGGTGAGGTTCCCTGGGTGTTATTCATGCTTTCCTCATTGGTTACTGCATAAATATTAAAAACTATCATTTAAATCTTGAAAGTTTAGTGAATCACTTTAAGTTGTTATTGAATAGTTGTTCTTTTTTTTTTTTTTTAATCTAGTCTGTATTTAAGAGCAATCACACCTTTTGATTGCATCTCTAGTCAGGCCTAGGATAACAGGGTATTGATTGATCCCATGGTCAAACACTGGCTGACAGGAAGTCCTGAATCCTGGACTGACCTTCATTTACAGCGCCACTCAAACATTTTGTTCATAGTGACATTTCCACTGAGACACACATACTCACACAAAATGCTGCTTTAATCCCAAAAAGCAGTTTTTGACTTATGAGGTAATGTTTTGCCTACACTGGCACCATGTGCTTCACATGTAAATATAGCAACATACGCTTAAGGACATTTTTGTTTGCGCCCAATATTTGAAATCGCTGATATCTGAAACCTAGAGAAGATGATGCTGGGGAGAAATGAAAGGTTTCACATAATCTCATTTGCAGGAAAAAGAGTAAGGGGTAAGCAAGAGGGAATTAAAGACACATCTGAGACTTGACTGAACCTGTTAGGTAAGCTTCTGACCAGTTAAACACGGCTTAAGAATTAGCATTACCCTTTGTATTCAACAGTGCTTGATCCCTTTGTGCATTTGTTGTGTAATAACACGATTATGTGGGCGTTTTGGTTTTTAGTCAGAACCAATGGCTGCCTGATTTCTGTCACCTTCATGTCATTATTATTTATTCAGGGATTTAACATGTCAGCCTGCAGTCCTGAGAGATGTTATGGTACCAGTTTTTACACATTTATGTCTGGTTCAGGACACCTCACCCATTTGCCACTGAGGCTCTTACATGTTTGTGAGCATAGCCAAAAAAGAGATTTTGAAATATGTCTTAGAGCTGATTTAAGTTCAGCTCAATTGGTCCCTTGAGTCAAAAAACACTGATAGGAAGTAGTTTATGGTGGACACAGCGTTTCCTGCGTTTACGCTCTAATTCATGATCACAGCTTGTTTTGCACTCTCTCCTGCTACTAGACTGATGACCACCAAATGTCTGTCAGGATATCTTTGTATATTCCATTATCCAGAACACACACATGCTGCACATAGCAAAACACTGAAAACTGCACAGCTCCAAGTCTAAGTGCTTTACGTGGTCTGCTGCTAAAAGTAAGGAAATCCCCTCTAGCTAGGACAAAAGTGAACACTCAGCTGCTAAAAAGTGCTGCAAAATGCATGTATTGTGAATTGATGTATTGACTGTGGTGTGCTCAACAGCAGACATGCTAATGGTATGGCTAATAGGTTGTGTTGTGTATCCCAATTCTAACTCTCACAGTACTTGAAAACTGCAGTATTAAATCTCTGTCAGGTAGCTGATATTTAGCAAATAGCGCAGTTGGATGTCTTGTTTCGCCAACTTGGTTGTTCAGCGTAGCTTATTTTGATTCACAGTTGTCTCGATCAAAAGGTGGTAGGTTGTTAGAATTTTGTGTGTGTGTGTGTGTGTGTGTATTTGAATGTAGTAAGAATCAGTTGTTGTCAGTCGGCGTTGGATTAAAGCACTGCTATTCTTTTCCAAGTAGTCGAACAGTAAAGGAGGCTTGTCCTCAGTTGGATGTCAGGAAAGAGCTTACTCACCTTTGAACACTGTGAGGTTACACCACATGTGCCAGAAAACAATAAACATATTGTGGTGTCTCCTGTGAGAGTTCCCATGCATTAAAAGTCACATGTGTGAAGTGTAATGCTATCGGGATTCACTCGAATCGACACATTTCTGTTGTTCTCTTGGCGAGTGGTATAGGTGTTTTTTCTGTTGTTGCCTATTATCTAAGAGTTGTTAAGATGAAGTTGGAACAAAGGAAGGGTTAGGCCACTGAGCTGGCCTTGACTCAGTCTTGAAGGAAGACGTTTTTAGCATTACTAAAAGGTTTGGGTGGTGCAGCTCTGGTTTCTTAAAGCAGCTGTTGAATATTTGTGGTCTGTGTTGTAATGTCCATGTTGTTGCATTTTCAAGCCCAGTCAATAGTAGCTGATTAACAGACTGCACTGACAAATCAGCTGTTTGTCTTTTTCCAGACTGTCAGGGCTAAGATTGAATAGTTCTTATCTCTGCGTAAGTTGACAAAATCTTTTTGGGGTGTCACAAGTTTTATCTAAAGACTTGCTAACTCAAGTCCTAGGGATCCACACGTAAGGCCTTCCAGACAGCTGATGTAAATGATTTAACACATCTGTAATCTCATAGTAAACGCATCTTTACACTTACTGTTATTAACCAAATACAATCAGTGATGAAGATGTGTGTTTGGATGTATTTATCGCAGTCATCTTATAGGTGATACAGTGGAACAATTCTTGTACTTTTGCCTCTTAAAAGCAATGAATACATTGACCAGCTCAGTCACACTAAAACACAATGGAAGAGAAGGATAGGAGGGGGAAAAAGTCAACACAGTGTGAAGTCATGCTGTTTTGCAATGTGATATTGCAGCCATACTGGGACACCAAATATCAGTATTTTATTAAAGAAATTAAAATACCAGTAATAAAATGGCCTCTCTCATGCACTACCATCCTGAGATAATGTTAGTTGAGGAAACTTATTAAATGACCTCAACTGAAAAACAATCCAAAACTGGACACACTCAGCTTCGGAGTAAGCTAATGGTTTAGTCACACGAGTAAAGGTAGGACAGCAACCACCTTGGATATACTAAAATAAATAAATAAATTAATTAATAAAACAACCTGCCTGGTGATTGCACAGGTCACCTGATAGGAGGCACCTTTCTGCAAACAGACTGACTAGGAGAGACTGCAATTACTCTCAGAGATTCTCAAAGGTTTGCAAATAATTTAATCTAATTTAAAACATTCCCATTTATAATGTTGCCATAAACATGTTTGCAGCAGTCTGAATCAGTCTCAACACTTTGAGTGGACTCGACTCAACTGACTGCCAGCTGGTTATTTTCATATGGAACAGGAATTGCTGAGCACAAACGTAAATATTAAATGTGAATTTCTGTCTATGTAGTCCTGACTATTTATCACAAGTAATTGGTGTGTTATGAGAAACCGATTGCATGTAACTCCCAACTAGAGCAGGGCGATATGACCAAAAATATTTATCACGATATACATTTGAAAATTTGCGATAACGATATAACTGACGATATAACTGACACTAGACAAAATACTTTACAACTCCACAACTTTATTAGTGCAAAAAAAAACAACAAAAACATCAATGTATTTTCACTTAAACAAGCAGGTGTTTTATGTGAATTAAAGTTATATAAAAATTTAACAGTGCAAATGCAAATTCCTTGCTGACAATTGTTGAGACAACGCCGGTCTCTGCGATTCTTTTGTTCCTGGTAGAGATCACGCTGAGATGTTTCCATGTTTTACACAATCCTTTTATTACCCATTATTCTTACAGATGCATCTGGAGATCAGTTCACTGCAGTCCTATTCTAAAGGCTGATCTCTAGAACTCCACACAACAGTTACAGTTATAACCTCTGGTCTCCTCCCCCCTACAGTAAACACCCCCACAATGGAAATGCACTAGTACAGTGGCCAAGGGTGCTGACACCCTGACCCCCATCTCCTTTTATGGTAGTGCCCATTTGCCCTTTGTCTGCTCCTCACCCTCAGTAACTCTTGCTACTGTCCTGGGGGTGGGGGTTGATTGTCCTCCTGCCCTGTACCTCAGTTCTTTGTTCCCATTCCAAGCCTATTTTCTATTTTGTATTCTTACACCCATTAACCGCAATATTATAATGTTGCAAGAAATCACAAACTATATTCTCTTTAACTCTGATGTAAATTAAGGAATCTATTCTCAACACAGTTTAACCAAAAGGCATTTCCAGTGGAAATTGGCCAACATATCCTCAGCATAACCATGTATAATATCCACAAAACTTAAAAAGAGGTCATACACACACAATACGGTAATATTATGTTGAAGCACAGTACATATCACTCCGCCAGGCTCCTGACTACGATAGCAGTAATGCTCCGATAATCCATCAAGCAGTCCAGGTTCATAGCTTAGCAAAGTCGTACTAAAACATTTGACAGATTTTCGAGCGCCGTGTACCACATAAAATCGTTTCGAGGTCAGTAAACACAACCAGAATTCATACATAAGGCCCACTGGATTATAAGGGGCACTGTCGATTTTCAGAAAAATCAAAGGATTGATTTTAAGTGCGCTGTATTTTCCAAAAAACACGGTAATAACGACGGCCCGCTAGCATGCTCTACCAAAAATAGTGCTTTGTTGTGTATCTGACGGACGAAAGCTAAACCAGTTCCACACCACTGAAGTTGCGTTTCATTCAACGATTTGCTTTCGCCGCCATGCTTTTTCCGACGTGTGCGTATGAAAACAAAGGCACTGCGCATGCGCTTTTTACCCATATTCTATCGCGATATTTCATTTTTCTATCGTTGCCCAAAATTATACCGGTATTACCGTGAACGGTATGATATGGCCCAGCCCTACTTCCAACTTGATCCCATTCAATCGCAGACGATGGCAGACTGACTCCGACTTAGGACAGGTTTTAATGACAGCATTGTTATGGATATTATATTATTATATATAATATTACGCATTATGAATCCTGTCCAGGTATTTGTAGTTTTTTGGACCTCCTTAAACCACTGTCTACTACAACTAGAGAACATGCTTAAAACATTATAACATGTCAACACCCTTGTTATCCACCCATATTAGTTTGTCCATTTACTTTTAAGCATCTGAAAATGGGGGACTACATATAAAAATGACTGTTACTCTGAAACAGTTAATGCAATCATTTCTTAAACCCCTTGAATTAAAGCTGAAAGTCTGCCTTTTAATTTCATGTTTGTTTGATTGATTTAAGATCCTATGAGGGGATGTAAAGACACAAAAACTTCTTGACCTTACTGTATCATTGTTGCAAAACCTGTGACATAATGAAAACAATGAAGTTGGTGGTAACTACACCTTGTCCTTGAGCCCTGGCTCCACAGCACGATGATATGTTGTTCCCACCATGTGGAATTTTGTGGCCATAACATAGTTGATCCTTGTGTTGCTGACCTAGTTATTACTGAAACTTAACTTCAAAGTACAGTAGTGCTCGGTCAGCATTACACTTGTATAGCAATGACACATCCTTCATTCAGGTTGCTAAATGTGACACAGTTCAATTATCTCAAAAGGAAAACACTTGAATGAAACTATTTAATAACAGCGTTGCTTTGTTTTTCTGCTTTTGTTGACTGATATCGGCAAATAGAATGACATTTATAGAATGACAGGTGTTTCTTTTTTTGTGCCGCATCAGTGTTGATCTGGTTAGTGGTTCTAGGACAGTGTGACGAGGCATTAAAAGGGGGAAAAAAAAACATAAAAATGTTTTGAGTGCTTAGTAAGATTTAAGTATTGGTCCAGGACATAAAACCAAAAAAAAGAGGAATAAATGGCATCAAAAGCAAAACGAAGATAATAAAAATATCAATATTGGCATCACCTGGTATAAGAATCAGCTGCTAATAATAAAGATGCATGACGTAATCTGCAGTGTTTGCATTGATTTACAACAATTTTAATTTCTTTAGAAGTTGTGATAATTAAATTAAGACTTTTTTTTTAATTCAAACATTAATTAAAACATTTGGGTTTTGACTTGCAGTACAAACTGTGGCTTGGTGTATGTTTTGCAGAGACTGTTGTCATTAGCAACAATATTTAGGCATTTTATGATGTACATTTGCCCTTAAATAATGGAAACTCTGTGACCTAAATTCTGCTTCCCACAATGAGATCTTACTCAGTACTTCTGAGAGGAGGCCTTGGTGGAAAAAAAGACAGATGGTGAGAAAGAGGAGGAGGAGTGTGGGGAAATACAGGGGAGGGAAAGGGAGTTTTAAAACCACACCTCCATGTTTTTTTTGTTTTTTTTTAATTAATGATGATCAGGAGTGGGTGTGTTTGAATGGCTTAAAGAGAAACGTAGATGAGTTCCTCTTGATTTGGCAGCCTGGAGAGTGATGTGACTTGTGTCCGCCTTTTAGCTTGTTTCCCAGGTTTCCTTTTATCATAGATGCTGTGGCTGAATTGTTGTAGTTTAATTAAACAGTGACTTAATGGTAGTTATCCACTGCGTCACATTAGCACATTGGTTTTCCTTATACTGGAGTATGTGATTTAGAGGCATTTTTTTGAGGTGATGCTCTGCATGGCGTTGACTGTACAGGGAGTGCAGAATTATTAGGCAAATGAGTATTTTGTCCACATCACCCTCTTCATGCATGTTGTCTTACTCCAAGCTGTATAGGCTTGAAAGCCTACTACCAATTAAGCATATTAGGTGATGTGCATCGCTGTAATGAGAAGGGGTGTGGTCTAATGACATCAACACCCTATATCAGGTGTGCATAATTATTAGGCAACGTCCTTTCCTTTGGCAAAATGGGTCAAAAGAAGGACTTGACAGGCTCAGAAAAGTCAAAAATAGTGAGATATCTTGCAGAGGGATGCAGCAGTCTCAAAATTGCAAAGCTTCTGAAGCGTGATCATCGAACAATCAAGCGTTTCATTCAAAATAGTCAACAGGGTCGCAAGAAGCGTGTGGAAAAACCAAGGCGCAAAATAACTGCCCATGAACTGAGAAAAGTCAAGCGTGCAGCTGCCAAGATGCCACTTGCCACCAGTTTGGCCATATTTCAGAGCTGCAACATCACTGGAGTGCCCAAAAGCACAAGGTGTGCAATACTCAGAGACATGGCCAAGGTAAGAAAGGCTGAAAGACGACCACCACTGAACAAGACACACAAGCTGAAACGTCAAGACTGGGCCAAGAAATATCTCAAGACTGATTTTTCTAAGGTTTTATGGACTGATGAAATGAGAGTGAGTCTTGATGGGCCAGATGGATGGGCCCGTGGCTGGATTGGTAAAGGGCAGAGAGCTCCAGTCCGACTCAGACGCCAGCAAGGTGGAGGTGGAGTACTGGTTTGGGCTGGTATCATCAAAGATGAGCTTGTGGGGCCTTTTCGGGTTGAGGATGGAGTCAAGCTCAACTCCCAGTCCTACTGCCAGTTTCTGGAAGACACCTTCTTCAAGCAGTGGTACAGGAAGAAGTCTGCATCCTTCAAGAAAAACATGATTTTCATGCAGGACAATGCTCCATCACACGCGTCCAAGTACTCCACAGCGTGGCTGGCAAGAAAGGGTATAAAAGAAGAAAAACTAATGACATGGCCACCTTGTTCACCTGATCTGAACCCCATTGAGAACCTGTGGTCCATCATCAAATGTGAGATTTACAAGGAGGGAAAACAGTACACCTCTCTGAACAGTGTCTGGGAGGCTGTGGTTGCTGCTGCACGCAATGTTGATGGTGAACAGATCAAAACACTGACAGAATCCATGGATGGCAGGCTTTTGAGTGTCCTTGCAAAGAAAGGTGGCTATATTGGTCGCTGATTTGTTTTTGTTTTGTTTTTGAATGTCAGAAATGTATATTTGTGAATGTGGAGATGTTATATTGGTTTCACTGGTAAAAATAAATGATTGAAATGGGTATATATTTGTTTTTTGTTAAGTTGCCTAATAATTATGCACAGTAATAGTCACCTGCACACACAGATATCCCCCTAAAATAGCTAAAACTAAAAACAAACTAAAAACTACTTCCAAAAACATTCAGCTTTGATATTAATGAGTTTTTTGGGTTCATTGAGAACATGGTTGTTGTTCAATAATAACATTATTCCTCAAAAATACAACTTGCCTAATAATTCTGCACTCCCTGTATATTGAGAGGGTTTTCTAGTATTTCATTTAACCCATGTATTTATTTATCTACCCACGAGTCACAACCTGTTAAAGTAAAAATAAAAACCTAATTATAACCTCCTCGGGCATAATTTTAGTTACATGCCAATTTAACTGGTTTACATTAGGTCATAGCGGTATACCTGACCGGCTGATAAGACAGGTTAAAGTCATGTCTATGACACTGTCTACACTCGAGCATGTGCACTGCTTCTTAGCCAATCATCCATCGTGCAGAGAAGTGTGATACCATGTCCATAAATACTACAGCTTGCCCTTGTGTGATTGAGAAAAAGAGAGAATCTAAATGTGTTTTCACACGGCAAACTAAATAATATTTAAAAACACACAGTTTTAACTTGAGCTGGTGAGATGTTGTGCTTTGTTTTACATGATTTTGCTTTTTAAACGCTGCGATTTTAACATAAGCGTTGCTAAATGTAATTCTTTGTCCTGTCTTTCAGACATTGTCTCTGCACGCTCACAGGAGTCTGGTTTGGCAGCTGCCCCGTCTGTGCCTTGCTGGTGAGACAACCTGACCATTTCCATCCTCCCCTGTCAAATAAATGCGCTCAGGACACTTCTAATTCAGTTTCTGCTTCGGCGGGTCCAAGTTTGGTCCATGGCCGGTCCTGTTTTTAATCGGTAATCACTCAGCGCCAAGCTGGACCCGAGGGCTCAGACTCCCCCCACCTGTTCCTGCTCCTCCGCCCCGCCCCCTAAACAGCCTTCCGAACACATACACGCATCCCAGCTCCGTAGCCAAGCGCGCCAATTGGCCCGTGAGGAGGAGGAAGAGGAGGAGTATGTCAGTGAGGCTGCACTTCAGAAGTTCACGGCCACCTACACAGATGCTGAGACCATTACTGGTAATTGCTGCATGCATATGTTATAACTGTTGGCAGACAAAACTTACTGGAACCCATTTGGCGCTGTTGTATCAGCACTGTGTGCAGACATGTGTATAATTCATCTGTCAGAAATGATCTCCTTTGGTCCTTTACAAGTCCATTTGGCTGCATTAATGTATTATAGAAGTTACACAGTACAGCACAATTTAACCCAATTAAAAGTTTACAGTAATGCCAGCCCCCAGTCTCTAATGGTTTTGGAGTAAGGTGTTAGGAAGACTGCAGGCTGATGGAGGTGGTTTGGATGAGAGTGAGGCCTTTGGAGCTGTGAGAAACTGTCCCTTTTCTGTGACCCTTCTCTAATGTAACATCCTGTCAGTGAAGCAGCTCCAGGGGACTTCAGCTGTGTGTGAGCCAGCATGTGAAAGAGAGAAGAGCTCTCAGTGGACTGTTTCTGTCAGTTCTTTTACGTGTCTCCCCTCCTCTTTTTTTTTTTTTTTTCCATCACCCTGTTAACCCCCCTCCTCAATAGAGCAGGATGACACTAGTGTCCAAAATGTAGCTGTGCACTGGCCCTTCTCCTTTCTCTTTACAGTCTGGGAAGAACACCCACCAGACACTTTTAATTGAGTTGGTATTACATACAAAATTAATGAGTATTGATTTTTTTTCTTTCCTTCTTTTTGCTATGCTAATCATGCAGAAGTCTAGATTAGAGGAGGTTGGGATTCTGCGGATCATTAAGGGAGGGAGAGGGAGCTAAGTAGAACCTGGCTAAAAAGCTACTTCAGCACTTCATAAATGTTGCCAAGCACTTATACAGCACCATACTGTGTAACGTTCATACTCACGGGAGCAACAGGAAAAGACCCTCCCAAAGACATTCTTTTTCCACCCTTGGGCATGATCTCAGTTCCTTGTATTATTTTGAACAGCAAGGTCTCGCTTATTTTTATGTTACCAAAAAGGTCATGTAGGAAAGTCATACTCATATTTAGATTTAGTTACACTTTTAGAGTCAAATCAACTGCCAGCTCACCAGACAGAGTAAGCCAGAGCACCTCTGCTCGTTCAGTATGACCAAATCAAAGGTTTGCGCTTATGGCTTATTGGTGACCAGGTACACACATCTACTGTAGCTGGTGCAGTGTAGGGTTTCCCCATATATAGAGTTTACTTGGGCAGGCCACCAAAGTAAATTAACACCCACCCAATATAAGTGGCGATTCATATTATCCATCCTAGAGAACAGGGCCATTCTTGGTCTACAGCAGGGATGATAGTTTTTGTTCCTTTACAGATCCACTACAAACTGAATGAACCGAATGGAAAGTTGTGAATTGTTATGAATTTGACGATATTGGTGTTTAGTGTATTCTGCCCAACAATCATGTTTTTAAGAGAGCTGAGCAAATCCCATGAAAAACATGCAATCATTTTGAAAGTGAAACATAAATGTGAAATAAAACTTTCATGGAAAACAGGCCTAAGTGCTTAAAGAAGAATTAATGGAAAGAACTGCATGTCTGAAAAGTGTTATATTTACTGTTAGAGCCCGACCGATATCAATGGGGGTCGATATCAGCCATTTATTGATATATCAGTATCAGCATTTACAATCACCTATAAATTTTAAAAAAGAGAGAGAGATGGGAGAAACGCCCTTTAACCATGTCATGAGTGTTATGTAGGGCACTCTACCACTTCCCTGCCGGCAGCTCGTAAGCGTAAACGAGTAATCCCTGACTTGTATAATTAAAGAAAGATTAATTTTAAACTGCACTGTAATGCGATCTTAGTGAGGACTAATAAATTACTTCACATAATAAAAGTGAAGGATTATGTTTATGCTTTGTGTGTCTAAAGTAGAAAATATCTGCCGATATATCAGATGTTTAAATCACCAATTCCTCTATCGGTGATTCTCTGAAATGGACTTTTAGAAGACTGAAACCCCACAGTGCTGTGTACATTCATATGACAGCTTATTCGCTAAAAATCAGTGTCCGACTTTTGTAGGTAGTCTGTTATACCCTAAAAAGCCCTATAAATCTATAATATTATTGCTCTTTATTAACTTAACTTCATTTTCCTTTAACTGTTGGCTTTAATGCATAATTAATGCATGCTGTTTGAATCAAAGGACGGTGTTTTTCTTTTTCTTTTTTCTTTTTCTTTAACATATACGTGAAACCCAGTTCTTGATTTCAGGCTGACAGGCTCATTACAAAATCAAAGCTGTGGTAGGATCTACAGCGGCCCAGTTTTAAAGTTGGCTGAGGTGTTCAGGACAGTGCTGCCATCTGCTGGTTTGTGTTCAAATTTGCAGTTGTTTTGTTTGTGTCCTCATGTTTCCCTCTCTCAGCCTTCCGTCTGTCATTCTGCTTCTCCAACTCTCTTTTTGAGTCTCTCACAGAAAGAGAGAGCTGGTGTGGGAGTGGGTACGGGCGAATGAATGAACACAATGAGCTGAATAGAGCAGCTCATTGCCATGCGGCAGTTTCTGGGTGTGAGATTAATTCTCCGTGGTTACCAGCCTCCGATGATGTAAAGAGTTGAGTAACAGTGAAATTATGGGATGTCTGATGTGGAGAGGACGATTGGGAGCAAACAGACACATAGAAAAGTGGCAGAGGACGGATAACTTTGGTAAGCGGCTGGCAAAGTTATGGCAAGTGGAAAAACGGAGTTTGAATCTCATCTGATGGGTATGGTCCCCTGGCTCTCATCCAGTCACAGCATGCAGAAACATCCACTGTGCTGCTATTTTTGTTTTTTGTTTTTTCTCAAAGGAGTGCAGGGTTCTTCTTGTGTTTTCACAAAGACGAGTTTGAACCTGTGCTGACCCACCAGAGCCTCAGTAAAGCACTCAAAACACTGTGTGTGGAGATTAGCCTCTGTGAGCTAGTCAGTCTGACCAGTGCAGTCACTGTTTGAGGGAGTGTAATCATGGAGTGGAAAATTTTGACGGGGGGGGAGGGGCTGCTATACACATAAACTGAGGGTTGCTATGGCTACAATGTTTTTGTACATAAAAAAAACTATGAATAATCCAGCAAGAACAACTGGGAGTAAGAACAGTGGCTGACTGCACACTTTACAGAACAAACTGAACCTCATTAGTTTGGATTTTATCAATTCTGTGGACTTGAAAAATATTTAACATTGGGTTGAATCTGAATTTAACATTTATAAAATATGGACTGTGAGTTTGTGCCAGATGTAGACAGATGATCTAATCTGGAAACAAATGGAACACAAATAAGTGATTTCAGATATTTACATACTGTATCTGATGTTCTGTGAAGCTGGTGCCTCTTTACTATTCTGGCTGATGATATTAAGGGTTAGGGTTAAGCGTTTACATATTTTATGCATTTTAATGTCTAAAGAAAAGTATTCCTTTGCCCTTCATTTCTTGTCTGTTAAAGCTGTCCTTTAAGCTGCGTCCACACTGGAAACGATTGGCTCGTCGTGTATCGCTTTGTAGCCGACGGCTGGTCACTTGTGAACGTTCCAGACTCCTGTTGCCTGCATCTGTATTTGTATAGATATATAAGTTGAAAAAATATCTCCAGTCACAGCTACTTTGTCTCATCAGCGGATATTTTGCCCATAGTCGCTTGAAATCACCGAACGGGATTGACTCTCTGTGGTCTCTGGTTGCCATGTCGCTTGCGGTGTGATGCAGCGTTACCGTGTCATTCCACAGGATGACCAACTAATCAAAATCGCCAGCTCACATTTGTATCCAAGTAAACAGATTTGTATTATGTGGATTCTTACTTTTAAGCACACTATTACTAAGAACAGATTGGTGTAACTTCAACATTCGTGGATGTTACTTAGACACACATCACCGGCACTCCCCGACAGCTGCTTCCTCCACCAGCTGGAGAGTTCACAAACAGCTTCAGAAACCAAGAGACCAAAGCGCTGATCCCAATCTGATGCAACATCTTTAGCTTGCCCCGGAACAAGCCCCTTCGATAGAGACCACTATCTTTCATCCCACAGGACTCAAATGATCCAGTGCCAGACACCACAGCAGAACCACAGATCTCGTACAAACATCCCTTGACCAGTAGGCACGATTGAGCTCTACACAAAGGAAGTTGATTTTGCTCTGTGATTCAGGTTATCAGAAGTATATTAGGCAACCTCAGAAAATATATGCACATGAAAAAAAATCTCTTTGTGCTAACTGCACAAACCAAACGAGAAGCATTGTTGTGTGGAATTTTGCATGGTTTTTGTCCTGGAAGAGTGGGAGTCACTTGACCAAATATTTGTGATTTATAATCCACAGTTAAATCCTTCTTTGATGGAAATTGTAATGATTTATTGGGAAATCCAACAACCAATCCCATGTTACGTTTGTCATTCAAGATGTTTACTTTCAACCTGTCAGGTAGGACTTGAGGGATTTTATTTTATTAGTAATAAACTTTTTATTTACAAAAAAATAACACCTTAGCAAACACACTAGACGCAGATTCACAGGGTTAGTGACATTTGAAAACCCTGGTTCGCCACCCACGTGTAGATGTGTGAGCTGCCGGTGACATTTGATAACACTGACGTACTACTGCGCTTTATTTCACGAGTGCACCCTCTGTGACCAGCAGCTGCTTGTGCTGCAATCTAAATCTGGATAACACTCTGCTGCAACTCCACGGAGCAGCACTACAACTTAAATGGAGGCAATTTTCTAAGTGTTAGTGGATTATAGTTTGCATCAAACCACCCACCAACTTCTGTACTTCCTTTTACTTGAAATTACCTCATTTCTAAAATGAAACATCTCAATGATCGGTTACTTTGTGCACCACCCTAATCGCTCACATTACCGTGAAGTTTGGTAACTAGTGATTCTAACTGATTAGCGCCGCTATTAGTCTGCTTCCAAGACTATTACACATCAGCTTAGGATCACATGTAATCATATCGAGCTTTGTTTGGTGCCAAAAGCTGGGATCTGTGGGATTACAGGGAAAAATCTTGAGTGGTGTTTTGGCAGGTTTTCTGCTGGAGCTTTGCTCCTGTCGCGCACACACACTGTGATTACTGCTGTAACGAGGAGAAACCTTTTCCGCTGATCTGTTTTTGTGGTAGTTTAACACTTGCTCTCTAATATAGCAAAATCTCCTTTATGTTGAGTTTATTATCTTTTGGCTCAGGCTGTGTTTTCACCACACCTCGAAGCACACTCACACTTTTAAAATCTTGAAAGGCCCAATCTCTTGATATTAGTGTTTTAGTAATGGAGCTTGAGCAGCATCAGACCTGGTGTGGCCACAGTTGGTTTATACAGGATAGGGAAAATAGTGTGTGTGTGTGTGTGTGTGTCTTTCAGCTTGTGTGCAGAGCCCAGCTGGGTTTGTTGGCTGCCAGAGTGTGGAAAAGTGAGAGAGTGGGGCGGTCCATGTGGTCTCTCGTCATTGGCATGTCAAGCATGATGGGACCAGTTTGGTTGGCTCCGGCCGCTCCTCCCTCCCTCTTTTTTTTTTTTTTCCGCCTCTCTTTTGGTCTCCTGCACTCTGTACTGTCCTCTAAAACTTTTAGTACTCTGCTCTTCCCATTTCCCACCCTCCCGGCACCTCTCTCTCTTTCTGTGTTATTTCCCGCGACCTTGCCCTCTCCAGGATCGCTGGAAAATGTAATTGGAGGGCAAGAGGGGGGCAGTGGTTGTCGTGCTCAGGCACCATGAGTGAGTACGCTGTGTGGAGAATGGTTTTCTAGCAGTTTCAGCTCATCTCTAGTGACAGTTATGAGCAGTCTGACTAACATCTGGACAGATCGCTCGCTGTATCTTCTGGCTATCCCTTTTGTTATCTGTTTGTCGGGGACTGTTGCTTTCTTGTCTTTTTAACCTTGTATATTGAAAGGGGTGTTAAAGAGCTGGCTTTGCAAAGGAAATGTTTTTATGTTTGAATTCTTTCAATCTGTGAAAAATCAAAAGTGTCACATGTCATAATGTGGGTTCAGTTTTATAGTAAAAGATAAGATTTTCAGGTTTAAACGGCTAAAAGCCTGTTAGTGAGTGTGTTTTAGGAAGAAGGGAAAAAACCCTGACTTTTCAAGCATTGACCTCAGGGGGCAGAAGTGCATTGTTTTGGTCAACAGGAGGCAGCCATGTTGCATTTCAGATCTATGCTTTCAAGTTAAAGATTTGAAAGTCATGTCTGGGAGATTGAACGGTCTGACACAAACAACTTGTGACTGCTAACATTTCAGCTGATCCTAGTCAGTCAGTAGCTTTCCTTTAATATGATAAAACCCTCTCTGTGTCTTCGTAGCCTGCTCGCTGTGTTAGGCGGTGTGTTTATCGCTCAGACGGACTGTGTGACAGGCCTATTTTTATATTTGAACTTGAACTTTCTTGTTGTGGTGTCCTCACAGCTTGTGTGCTTTGTGCCTCCTCTGTATTTACTTCAAAAGGTTTTACTATCCACTCTCTTATGAAGAGACGGTGCGATACAAAAAAAAATACAGATTTTTTTTTTAAATGGTCCATAGTAAATGTAAAGTTCAGTTGTGCGATCTTCTTTCTGTCACATGAAAAAATAATTTCAAAAATATTTTTATATGTATAATTGTTGCATTTCCCAAGAGGTCCAGGTGATCTGCTTTCATTGCTCACCTATTCTAAGAGGGAGCCCCATTTGTTTCAATTTTTACACTGGACGCCCTTCCTGACGCAACCGAAAGGGACTTTTTCTCCTCCCAGGATCAAACCTGGATCTTTCTCTTGTTAGGCGAATGTGTAAACCACCACACCGTGGAGACACAAAGTAGTCTGAGCCTAAATGCTCAGTAGTATCAAATTACAGACAGTTGGTACCTACAGCTGCAGAGAGAGGAGGAGCAATGGCTGTAACATTTATACATTTTCTATATATGTTAATATCAGAAAACACACACACGCATATTTCATCCTGCCTTTCTTTTTGCCTTTAAACAAAGCTCAAAACCTTGTTGGATGATATTTGCAGTGTTACCATTCTTAAACATCACCCATTTTAAGAGTTCACTGTTCATATTTCATATCAGAATCCAAATATTGCAGTACATTTAGGTATATTGAATTCATGCTCATATAATGTTAGATTGTGCTCTGCAGGAAAGCTTTTAATACACTTCAGTTACAAAACTTCAGTGTCAATATAATTTTATTTGCTGCTGTACTTTGCGTAAAACCAAATGATCTGCCAGAGATGTGCTAATCAATCATAATCTTACTCAGAGAACTTTTACACAAACCAGAGGCAGCACAAAGTGGCAAAATCCAGAAAATTGTGAAATGTCACTTGTTCTGATGGAACTGGGTATTCAGCACTTACATCTGTGTTGAAATTTCTCTGGCTGTGCTTGCTAAATGTTTCCCCAGCCTCTGCTTTGAGTGTGTGTTCCCCTTTTCAGCACAGTCAGTCATTCAGTCTGCATTAGAAAAACTGTAAGACCGCATTGTTGGGGAGACAGACAGACAGACGGGCAGATAGAGAGACAGAACAAAGAAACAAAGAACTTTATTTTTTACTGTATGTTAATTCCCATGTTTTGTCTCCTTCTGTCAGTCCAAGAGCTTCTCTGTTCTATATTTGTGGAGGAGGGGAAAAAGAAAAAAGACCAAACTTGATTTGAGTGTGTAAGCAGAGAGAATGTGTTCTAATAGAGCCAAAAATGGATGACGCTTTTAATAGCACACTAAAGTGATGTGTGAACAGAGAGCCGCATAGCTGAAAGCTTAGGTAAGGTTATTTAAGTTTGCACAGCAGAGCACAATTGTGAATCAGTGGTTCACAGAGGAAGGCTGCTGTTGATTTTGTGCAGGGAAAAAAAGAGTGCACAACTGAGTGGCTCGGTGGTTAGGGCTCACGTGCCTCGATCCTTCAGTCCCCTCTTAAATCCCAGCTGACTGGAACTTTTGTGGCGTGTAATGTCATCCATCCATCTCCCTTTACTATCTCTAATCACTGCAGCTGTCATACAAGGGCTAAAAACACCCAGTAATTATTAAAATGATAAAGAAAGAGGCCATACAGAGAGCAATCCCAATTTGGGCTATAACTATGTAAGAGATGTATACATTTCACATCTTTTATTTTTCTTTTTCACAGGAAAATATAGGAAAAAATTAAGACTGTTGATCTCAGGTTACTAGGGAAGCCCTGCAGCTAGTCGACACCTACTTACATCTGTTTATTTATTATGTCTGAGCAGGTTAATCTCGTATCAGTTGGCTGCAGAAAGACTGGAGACCTGATTTTGTTTTATCTTGTTTGGTATGCATGGCATCTTTATCTCTTTCGGGGTAATAATGGGCTTAATTATGGCAGAGGAATTATTTATTGTCCTAGATAAGGATGTGGCACAACACTGGATTCAAACTTAATTTAAACTGTTTGGCAAGCCAGTATTTTATAAAAATGATTAGAAATGTTTGACATCTAGCTCATTTCAAGCCTTTACAATCGCAAAGCTACGGTTAATTAGGGATACCAACTCAACTTTTAGCTGGTCTCCTTTTTGTTTTGTTTTTTTCCAAATCCTGCAATTAAAACCTAACCAGTTCCTCAGTGGCCACTAGAGGGCCTCATACACCCTCCGGTTCAGAAGACTGCATGAGTGTACTAAATGAAATATATTGTCCTGATTACTAAATTGAATAACTCAGAAGTTCTGGTGTTTCCTGTGTCCACTAACTTGATGAAAATGTGAAAGTAAATATTTCCAAAGAAAGCAGCAGTTATTCTTCACTTTGTCTTCTCTCCTTGTGCAGATGTGTGTAACAATACTGATTTGCCGGAGCTCGAGATTATCAGCTTATTGGAAGAACAACTGCCGGTGTACAAGCTGAGGGCTGACACCATCTTCGGTTATGACCAAGATGATTGGCTGCACACTCCCCTCTTGGGCCCTGACGCTGCCGTTGACCTGACTACTGAACAGATTGAGGAGACCCTCAAATACTTCTGTAAGTTCGTTATGCTGCGTTTTCAAAATATAATAACACGCGTGTCCTGTTGTTGGATAGTGACAATGAGAGATCTGAGTGTTATGGCAACATTAATGTTGTGGAAATGAGAGAGGGTGTTGACTCCATTGATGTCTCCGTTAGTGTGGGCGAACCAAGTGACCGTGGTTGCCAAAACAAAATTAAAAACTGCTGTCTATCTCACTCTGGTTAATGTTTTACTTTTTCGTGTACTCAGTGCGCATATTGTGTTTTTTATGCCGTCGTCAGCACTTGTCTTATCAAACTGTGGCTTTTGATTGCAGTCTGTGCCAGCTAGAGCACATACAGACCCACATACACACAATTTGAATTAAACAAACATGCACAGGCTCGTGATAACATGTGCAAACACTGCACATGGCAAACCAAGGGAGTGTAAAGTGGGTTTTTTTTCACAATTAATTATTAATATCTAACTCATGTCTACTTGGAGTAGTGACTCAGGATAAAAACATGTTCTAAAAATAAATCAAGCATCTTATAAATAGGCTTAATCAAGAGCTGCAAATACACCCCGGTGCCCCATTGCCTGCACCTTCAATTTGGTATTGACATTCATCACAGAGAACCAGCCTATCAGGTGATAGCGAGGGGGCAGAAGAGCCATTATTACAAATCATGGAAATTGTTTTTTGCTGTACAGTCAGTACCATCACTGTGATTTGTCATCATCTGTATCTCCACTTGGACTTTTACTAGCTATCCCCATCTGCTTCAAGGAGATGGCTCTGTATCGGCACCCTAAGCAGGAGTGATACATGAGCTAAGATCTTTAATGGTAAAGCTCAACTGATCTTGAGTGTCTGATTGTACAGACCATCACAAAGTGCCAACGTGTTACCATTTTTAAGCATTTATATAATGAAAAGTCCAACCCAACTTGCATCTTAATCAGGAGCGCTGTGGGGGATATAGTACACGCTGTTGCATCATCCGAGTAAACATTGATTCGATCTGGTGCCTGAGAAGGATGAGTTTGAGGAGGTTGTGACATGAGGCAGCTGACCGATCGAAGGCAAATCCATGCTGTGATGACATAAAATGCACATGTAACAAAGACTGTTGACTGTCTGATTGGTAAATTTGTTTCACAGCCTCAGCTGGTGATGGATATTTGTCAACAGAATAACAGATAACATGTAGGAGATGTCATTTTTAAAAAGACTGAGGTTTTAATTAGAATAGCTGTATGTTCGGGATTGCGTTGTTTCCTATTATTTTATCTTTTCATTCAACTGCATACCTGAAATCAAATAGCAGCGCACAGATACGTATAAATGCAATGATAATACATGTAATAATGTGCAGGCTCACTTGGCAAGCAGCTCTAACTGATCCTGTAATGGGGTCTTATGCAACCTTATTGCATTACATGAGTAAGCAGTTATATGACTCTACTGGCACATTAGCATAAAACCATGCATGTCACTTAGTTAGCAGCAGTTGCTTTTTTTCACACTGTAAGAAACACTGGCTGTTTTTAGCAAGCAGCAGGTTAACAGTATGGTGTTAGCCTTGTCTTAGCCCATCCTTTGAGCATGTAGCTGCTTTACGCTGTAGTTTCATAATGTGCTTCTCACTGGTTCCTCTCACGTGCTTTCTGCCTCCCATGCATGCGCTTCATCACTCCCTATATGACAAATCCCAGAATCCCCATTTTGGTTCATTCATTTTGAGTTAGCCACGTCACCCCTGCCAACGCTACACTGCCTTCTCTGCATCTACATGCTGCTCAGCCGTAGGCTTTGGAGTCTGAGGCTGTTTCCATAACAACCACGCAGAAGGACAAAGTAGAGGAGAGGAGGGAGGGCAAAATGCTGACATGTGAATGGTGGGCGGGAAGAAGCTGGTGAAATTCCCCACCCCCCATTGGCTACAGACATCCTTTTAGCCCACCCATCCCACTGTGTCGTCATTCTCATCATTTCTGCTGCAAAACCCGTGACTGCTGCTGCCTCGCTCTCTGTATCTCTGTGTTTATTGAGTCATTGCTGGAGATGCGGTTGTCCATGTGTTGAGCTAAAGAATGTTACAAAAGGGAAGGAAAAGGTCATTTTGCGACCTTAAGAAGAGAACATGGCCAGAGTAACAGCTGACAGCAGCCGAAGGTGGCCTGACATGAAGCTATAAGTGGATGGACCTGATTATTTGCTCTGATTTGTTTTGGAGTGACTTTGGAAATGTGACGACAGAAAATAAGGAAGATGAGGGACATATTTGGCAAGATGGAAAATTTCCTGAAAATGGTAAAGACTACCTGATGGACTAAAATACAAATAAGTGACTCGGTGTTTTTTCCAGCTGACAGCCGATGACGCAAATAATGGTTCTGACTGATGACATCCAAAAATGGCACCAGCAGTGCATTAAATTAAGCATAACACAGCAACGGGCTGGTGTTACTCAGTGTGGAACAGAAAAGAAATCTGATCATGAGAAGCAGATTCTTACCTAAAGTAACCGTGTCCATTCTGGTATCTGCTAAGCATGCCGAGAAAGAAGAATTGAGATGCTGACCTATTGACCACCAGACTCTACTGGAAACCGGTTAAAGTGACAGATGCTTGTTTCTGACCATGCTGGGACGCTATAGTTAAGTATGCTGGGACATTGGCACATCTGTCTGTCAGAGCAGTGAGGATGAAGAGACGAGGCCAGACCAGAGGCCAGAGGTTTGTTAAGGCAGACTACTACGAGCTGGACTGGTACTATGAAGAGTGCACTGATGGTAAGAGAGCACTTCAGTGTGGATTAACATGTACAAGCTGAAAAGCCAGACACTTTCCTGGAGTTGGAAAGAGGCTAATTTCTGTATGTAGCAAGTAAGAAGCTTCTATTGGATAGTTGATTTCAAGTGGAAGACTGTTACTTAGACGGCTGTTGTGGGGATTGTATCCAAGTAAGACATTATTAGTACAGAACAGTTGAGACTGAAAATGGGATAAGAGCAACTACAATGGCACAGAAAGAGAGCTGTTTCCTGCACTTTACATACGTCAACATGTCAAATTGTTTGCAATCTATCTAAAAAGAAACCAATTCAAAGCAGGGGCATGGAGGACTTCCTGGAAAGTTAGCTGGGAATTTTTTGGCTTCAATTTCACACATATTTGAAGTGCTTTGAGGAAGTCGTGCACACTGAATATACATTTACTGTCTTTTTACTGTCTGCTCAAAGAAGTCCTGCCATTGATTAATTCTTCGATCTTAAATATGATCAACCTATCTCTAATGGTCGGCTATGTACCACAGGCCTTCAAGCTGGCTGTGGTTAAACCTTTACTCAAAAAGCCATCTCTAGACCCAGCAGTCTTAGCTAATTATAGGCCAATCTCCAACCTTCCTTTCATATCAAAAATCCTTGAAAGAGTAGTTGTCAAACAGCTAACAGATCATCTGCAGAGGAATGGTTTATTTGAAGAGTTTCAGTCAGGTTTCAGAGCTCATCACAGCACAGAAACAGCTTTAGTGAAGGTTACAAATGATCTTCTTATGGCCTCTGACAGTGGACTCATCTCTGTGCTTGTCCTGCTAGACCTCAGTGCAGCGTTCGATACTGTTGACCATAATATCCTATTAGAGCGATTAGAACATGCTGTAGGTATTACAGGTACTGCACTGCAGTGGTTTGTATCATATCTATCTAATAGACTCCAATTTGTGCATGTAAATGGAGAGTCCTCTTCACACACTGAGGTTAATTATGGAGTTCCACAGGGTTCAGTGCTAGGACCAATTCTGTTTACATTATACATGCTTCCCTTAGGCAGCATCATTAGAAGACATAGCATACATTTTCACTGCTATGCAGATGACACCCAGCTCTATCTGTCCATGAAGCCAGATAACACACACCAATTAGTTAAACTGCAGGAATGTCTTAAAGACATAAAGACCTGGATGGCCGCTAACTTTCTGCTTCTTAATTCAGATAAAACTGAGGTTATTGTACTCGGCCCTGAAAATCTTAGAAATATGGTATCTAACCAGATTCATACTCTGGATGGCATTACCTTGGCCTCCAGTAACGCTGTGAGGAACCTTGGAGTCATTTTTGACCAGGACATGTCCTTCAACGCACATATTAAACAAATATGTAAGACTGCTTTCTTCCATTTGCGCAACATCTCTAAAATTAGAAATATCCTGTCTCAGAGTGACGCTGAAAAACTAGTTCATGCATTTATTACTTCCAGGCTGGACTACTGTAATTCATTATTATTAGGATGTCCAAAAAACTCACTGAAAAGCCTTCAGCTAATCCAAAATGCTGCAGCAAGAGTACTGACAGGGACTAGAAAGAGAGAGCATATTTCTCCTGTTTTGGCTTCCCTTCATTGGCTTCCTGTTAAATCCAGAATTGAATTCAAAATCCTGCTCCTCACATACAAGGTCTTAAATAATCAGGCCCCATCTTATCTTAATGACCTTGTAGTACCATATCACCCTATTAGAGCACTTCGCTCTCGCTCTGCAAGCCTACTTGTTGTTCCTAGAGTATTTAAAAGTAGAATGGGAGGCAGAGCCTTCAGTTTTCAGGCCCCTCTTCTGTGGAACCAGCTTCCAGTTTGGATTCGGGAGACAGACACTATCTCTACTTTTAAGATTAGGCTTAAAACTTTCCTTTTTGCTAAAGCATATAGTTAGGGCTGGACCAGGTGACCCTGAATCCTCCCTTAGTTATGCTGCAATAGACGTAGGCTGCCGGGGGATTCCCATGATGCATTGAGTTTTTCCTTTCCAGTCACCTTTCTCACTCACTATGTATTAATAGACCTCTCTGCATTGAATCATATCTGTTATTAACCTCTGTCTCTCTTCCACAGCATGTCTTTTATCCTGTCTTCCTTCTCTCACCCCAACCGGTCGCAGCAGATGGCCGCCCCTCCCTGAGCCTGGTTCTGCCGGAGGTTTCTTCCTGTTAAAAGGGAGTTTTTCCTTCCCACTGTCGCCAAAGTGCTTGCTCATAGGGGGTCATATGATTGTTGGGTTTTTCTCTGTATCTATGAAGCGCCTTGAGGCGACTTTTGTTGTGATTTGGCGCTATATAAATAAAATTGAATTGAATTGAATTGAATTAAGTAACTCACTCTTGGGATCCGCTTGAATGTATGCTAGTTTCTTTCCTAATTAAATCATGTGAATGTCACCTTGTGGCTTGGCATTCTCAGCAAAACCATGAAGGTAGGTGTTGTGGAAAGGACAGAGAGGAGCAGCATTATAAACAGTAGGTGCTGTAATAGGTGGTGTATGGCAGGTGAGTCAGTGGCTCCTAATATAGAGCCAAGTAGTAGTTGTGGGTGTTAAGTGTTGGAGGTGTGACTGGACTTTATGGTGGTTCCTGTGTTTCTGGACAACAACTAGAGATCTTGTTGTGCTAACGCCAGCTCCCTGCTGCTGATGCAGCGGGTAGCTGGCATTAGCACATAGAGACAAAATGAATAAAGGTTATGTTGTGGAGATGGTGACAAAGTAACAAAATACAATAATCTAGTCTCAATGACATAACTGCAGTAAATGATCTCCATAACAAAGAGCAGGATTTTTTTAGAAGAAACCTGTAATTGCTTATAAATAAGGTTTCGAGTTTAGATCTGTGCTGTTTAGATCTTTGCTGCGATCTGTGACCTGTCTTAGCTAAGTTTGCATCCATGTATATGTTTCTGCTCATATGCACAAAAATGAAAGCTTTTATCTGTAGCTTGTCCAGCAGAG
This sequence comes from Perissodus microlepis, assembly GCF_051167445.1. Lineage (NCBI taxonomy): Eukaryota > Metazoa > Chordata > Actinopteri > Cichliformes > Cichlidae > Perissodus > Perissodus microlepis. Next base: position 13,399,299 of record NC_140471.1, read on the forward strand.
CGGCTCCAACTCGGTCGTTATTGTACGTTGAGGTCTCACTGTAGCACATGTAGCAGTGCACTGTGCAGATGGTGCTGTGGAGTCAAGCGGTGTCCTCACTGTAGGTTGCTGACTTGTTTTATTAGAAAATGCTGCTGGAGCGTTAATGAAGAGCTGATATTAGCTGATATCAGCCCCTGTTGGAGACCTAAAAACAAAACAAGCTTAAACTAATGCAACGTTATAAATGATCCTTTATGTATTGAATTCCAGTGTGTTACAACATCCTGTGGTATTGTCTCAAAGTAGCTTTAGTGTGTGACTTGAAATGATTAAATACCAGATTAAATCTGCAGATTGATCCACGCGGTCATGTGACAGGTGTCACTATCAGCAGGGTGCAGTAGTGGCTCGCTTGTTACCTTTTAGTGCTTAAAATTTTTTATTTTTTTTTTAGCTCCTACTCTTTCTTCACAAACATGTCCGTCTTTCTACTCTCTTGCCTTGGTCTTTTTTGCTCCCTAATTATGATGCACCTGCTTATGGTCCCTTTATTTAAAGTGGGATGTAACTGATTTCATGCTATACGTATAGTTCTCACCTATAGTAATTGCTTTGCTTTTGGTTGTACGCATGCACATATTTGTGCACTTTTTGTATTTTGACATCATTAAACTGCACACTTAATATGGATGTTGGAGGAGAAATGAGTTCATTGTCCTATATTATGCATTCTTACATAACAGTTTGAGATGGATTCCCAGTTCGAGCTGCGCAGCTTAAATGTTATTCACATGTGGCCAGCTGGTATAGCTTTTATTTCCAGTCTTTTTTAGGAACTGATATTGCCTGGTAGACACTGATGGTAGGTTTACTGTGTTAAAATGTTTAAATGCTGGATGAGAAGGGACACACGGCTTCTTTGATAAAGCTTTTCATGGAGTGTCGAGGCAGAAATAGATACGCAGCTGGTTTTATGTTGGGGAGGGATGAGGAAGTAGGTTGGCTTATATTTAGCCCAATGATCTGCATGCTCCTCCAAGCCAGTCTTGTTGATATCAACCTGACAACGACTTTTTGGCACTTCCAGAGGCCTTAAAACAAATGGCTTCATGGACAGAGGACAACCAGGAAATTGGAGCTTTGACAAATTGCAGGTCCATAAAGTGATATTCAGTGTTGTGAACGTCAGCTACTTCAGAGGGCCTGTGTGCCGGCTGCAGATGACAGAAAAAGATGAAGCCAATCCAATCTTTAAGTGATAACGTGATAAACCCTGCTTCCGGGTCCAAATTACTCTGCGTTTATTAAGGTTGTTGGGTTTTCAACGTTTCTTAATGCTTTGTATCTTGTCCTATTTAATCTGAACAAGCCCCTAAATAAAAAAACAAAAAAAAAAAGGTGGTGATCACTGTCGGCCTCTCTCAATTTTTATTACCACTATTCTACCACTATTTTAAAGCTCAGTTTTTAAAACCTTACGATGTAACTACAGCCCAGCCCATGCAGCAGTATATTAATGACTAACCTCGTATGGTAGATGGATTATTTCAGTTGTTCTCCTGACTGACGTTTGGTCCGTTTACAGCATCCTGCTGTGCAGACGCCTTCGTCCCTAATCATCGGGAACCTTCCATTAACTTTTATCGAGTGGAAAAAAGTTAGCGCTCATCCTCCAGCTTCGGTATGTTTATATTATGCTAACATGCTAACATAGCTGTGTTGCTAGCCACCACGTAGCACATCATTATATACCAGCTAGCCCAACTTCAGTAACCATACAAACGTCACTACTGTTTAGTTTTCTGTCTTCATTTATGTCAGAAGTGATAGCAGAGCTGTACGTTTTAATTTTTTCACAAATCCCTCAGTCAGAACCTGGTATATCATCTTTAAATTCAAATTCAAATTTTATTTGTCACGTACACAGTCATACACAGTACGATATGCAGTGAAATGCTTAGACAACTGCTCGTGATCTAAAGAAAAAAAGGAAAAGGCTATGAATAAGATAGGAAATAAATATGAAAAATTAAAAAGGGTAAATTTAACTAGGAAGGAATAAAATATAAAAAAAAAAAAAAAAATTAAGGTTAAAAATGAAATAACTGTACAACACAAATTAGAATGAAGGGTAAATTTAACTGGGAAAGAATAAGATAAAATATATAAATTAAAGTTGAAAATAAAATAACTGTACAACAAAATACACAATACACAGTATAGAACTATATAAGAATGTATGAAGAAATATAAATAAATAAATATATATATATACACACAATAACAGCAGCTGTACAAGTATTAACTGGAAATGAAGAATATAGTGACCAGTGTTGTGCAAGCCACATTGTCTTGTGCAGTGCAAATATGCTTAAAGTGATTTAAGTGATGAAGTGAAAACAATGTCCAGAATGTCCAGTGTGTGTATAAGAACTATATGTGTGGGTCAGTACTGTGTGGTGGTGTGATTGAGAGACCGTATCGCCTGCGGGAAGAAGCTCCTCCTCAGTCTCTCTATGTTGGTCTTCAGGGAGCAGAATCGCTTTCCTGACCTCAACAGAGAGAACAGTCTGTTGTTGGGATGGCTGAGGTCCTTCACGATCTTCCTGGCC